>NC_137875.1:2532149-2742927 GCF_963924005.1 Protomyctophum bolini
GAGAGAGAGAGATGAAGCAGGGACCCCTTAGCTGAGAGAGAGAGATGAAGCAGGGACCTCTTAGCTGAGAGAGAGAGATGAAGCAGGGACCTCTTAGCAGAGAGAGAGAGATGAAGCAGGGACCCCTTAGCTGAGAGAGAGAGATGAAGCAGGGACCTCTTAGCAGAGAGAGAGAGATGAAGCAGGGACCTCTTAGCTGAGAGAGAGATGAAGCAGGGACCTCTTAGCTGAGAGAGAGAGATGAAGCAGGGACCTCTTAGCTGAGAGAGAGAGATGAAGCAGGGACCTCTTAGCTGAGAGAGAGAGATGAAGCAGGGACCTCTTAGCTGAGAGAGAGAGATGAAGCAGGGACCTCTTAGCTGAGAGAGAGAGATGAAGCAGGGACCTCTTAGCTTAGAGAGAGATGAAGCAGGGACCTCTTAGCTGAGAGAGAGAGATGAAGCAGGGACCCCTTAGCTGAGAGAGAGATGAAGCAGGGACCCCTTAGCTGAGAGAGATGAAGCAGGGACCCCTTAGCTGAGAGAGAGAGATGAAGCAGGGACCTCTTAGCTGAGAGAGAGAGATGAAGCAGGGACCCCTTAGCTGAGAGAGATGAAGCAGGGACCCCTTAGCTGAGAGAGAGATGAAGCAGGGACCCCTTAGCTGAGAGAGAGATGAAGCAGGGACCTCTTAGCTGAGAGAGAGATGAAGCAGGGACCTCTTAGCTGAGAGAGAGAGATGAAGCAGGGACCTCTTAGCTGAGAGAGAGAGATGAAGCAGGGACCTCTTAGCTGAGAGAGAGAGAGATGAAGCAGGGACCTCTTAGCTGAGAGAGAGATGAAGCAGGGACCTCTTAGCTGAGAGAGAGAGATGAAGCAGGGACCTCTTAGCTGAGAGAGAGAGATGAAGCAGGGACCCCTTAGCTGAGAGAGATGAAGCAGGGACCCCTTAGCTGAGAGAGAGATGAAGCAGGGACCCCTTAGCTGAGAGAGAGAGATGAAGCAGGGACCCCTTAGCTGAGAGAGAGAGATGAAGCAGGGACCCCTTAGCTGAGAGAGAGAGATGAAGCAGGGACCTCTTAGCTGAGAGAGAGAGATGAAGCAGGGACCTCTTAGCAGAGAGAGAGATGAAGCAGGGACCTCTTAGCTGAGAGAGAGATGAAGCAGGGACCTCTTAGCTGAGAGAGAGATGAAGCAGGGACCCCTTAGCTGAGAGAGAGATGAAGCAGGGACCTCTTAGCTGAGAGAGAGATGAAGCAGGGACCTCTTAGCTGAGAGAGAGATGAAGCAGGGACCTCTTAGCAGAGAGAGAGATGAAGCAGGGACGTCTTAGCTGAGAGAGAGATGAAGCAGGGACCTCTTAGCAGAGAGAGAGATGAAGCAGGGACCTCTTAGCAGAGAGAGAGAGATGAAGCAGGGACCTCTTAGCAGAGAGAGAGATGAAGCAGGGACCTCTTAGCTGAGAGAGAGAGATGAAGCAGGGACCTCTTAGCAGAGAGAGAGAGATGAAGCAGGGACCTCTTAGCTGAGAGAGAGAGAGATGAAGCAGGGACCCCTTAGCTGAGAGAGAGATGAAGCAGGGACCTCTTAGCTGAGAGAGATGAAGCAGGGACTACATGTTTGATTTATGTTAAATGTGTGCTTTCAGATGTAATGACTTTAAAACCTAAATTCTCTGTAAACTTGACCTTTAGCCTCTGTACTTTGAGTGAGATACATAGTGATATAGAGTGCGATATATACTGTAAAATAATATAGAGAGTGATAGAACGTCACAGTCCCGCATGAAATGATTCCCCGTTCATTATCCTCATAGACATTTCAATATTTATTTAAAGACCTTTTAAACCTCGTACGAAGCCAACTCCAGTTGTGACAAATCATGACAACAAACACAATTTGTTCGGGCCGAACAAATAATTAGAAAGAAGAAGAAAACGGCAGTTTTTTTCTTGTTTTTCTCCTTTGTAATTATTTGTTTGGTCCAAAATATTGTGTTTATTATTGTCATGATTTGTCACGACTCGAGTTGGCTTTGTACGACGCTTAAACGGTCTTTAAATAAATACTTTTTTGAAATGTCTATGAGGAAAAAATGCATTGGGAATTATTTCCTGGGCCTGGCGTCGTTATGAAAGGGGGCGATATACTGTACATATAGAGAGAAATACACAGGTTATTATTGCTGCATGACTCTCACACAATTATTATTATTATTATTATTATTATTATTATTATTATTGCCTTTAGCATGTAGTTGCTGAACATTACTAGCCTGGCTAATAAGCCAGAAGTCTGGCTTATTAGCCAGGCTAGAACATTACTACATTCAAAATGTGTCACCTGGTGCCGGCCCATAACTAATAATAATAATAATAATAATAATAACTGACAAAATAACCCATAACTAGTGTTTTTAAATAGACAACATCAAAGTGCTTAAAGACTTAAACCTCTCTCTTAAAGTCTCTCTCGTTTGATTGACTGAAATATCTATTAACAGTTTGCAGAATTGCAGTACATTTCAAGCACAAACTCAATATACAAAGACTGTTATAACTGTGAGTGGACGACCCAATTAAGCATTGCACTTGTTTACAAGAGGGTTCACCATGTCCAATTCATCAAAACATTTAGAGACATACAAATAGACACTTCTATAATAGTCAAATAACAGAACAGGAAATTAGGAATTAATCATAAAGGAGGTAAAAATCTATCTATCTATCTATCTATCTATCTATCTATCTATCTATCTATCTATCTATCTATCTATCATATAACTGTTTAAAATCATAATTCTATATGGTTACTTGATGCCCTTTTGAACCAAATTCCATGTTCCACCATGTTCAATTTGTCAAATTTAGAGACGTACAAATAGACACTACTATTATTATATAGACAAAGAACAGAACAGGAATTCATCATAAAGGAGGTAAAAAGGGCTATAGTTTATTATAATTATTCACTAAATGAGATTGCGTATACTGTAGGTGTCTGAATCTATGGATCTCCATCATAATTCAGCACTAAGTGAAACACTATAGCTAGAGTGAGTTTCCATTTTCATTTTTTTTAGTTAGTATTTTGGGAGCAACTTGATTGTGTCACAAAACCCCCACACACCCTTGTCTCTCTCTCTCTCTCTCTCTCTCTCTCTCTCTCTCTCTCTCTCTCTCTCTCTCTCTCTCTCTGGTTGCATGCAGTGCTCGGTCTCCCTGTTTTTTCCACTGCTCCCTTTTGAACGCCCACAGTTACAAAAATGTTGGTGTGTATTGTATTGTGTCATTGAGACGCCCCGCCCACCATGTGACAGATGGGGGGTTTGGTCCATTACACACACACACACACACACGCACACACACACACACACACACACACACACACACACACACACACACACACACACACACACACTCTCATGTCGATTTCTGACAAAAACACCCACATGCACACACTTCAAAACCACTAATTTTCTCACACTTGCAGAAAAACGCTCTCTCTCTCTCACACACACACACACACACACACACAGAGAGAGACTATTTTGCTTCCTTCACTGTCCCGCTGTCGCACAAATAAAGTGCTCACACAAACCAAACACACACATTATTGCCGTAAACCCCCATCCTCCACAAACACACACACACACACACACACAGCGCACCGCACCGCACCACAGTGCTCCATGGGGACCGTTGGCCCCGTTGCACCCCGCGCCCACGCAGCCTCGCGGTGGGGTGGGTTCGGGGACGGCGGGTTTTTGTCTGGCGGCCGCGGCGGTGTCAGCCGGGGGTCCGAGCGGGCCGCGACGCCACAACACGCCGATTTATCATGTGTCATGTGTCCTTTATCATGTGTCATGTGTGTCCTTTATCATGTGTCATGTGTTCTTTTTGTTTAATGTCGGATCTTTGTTCCCCTCCGTTCGTTCCTCCTGCCCCTATAGACCCCCGTACATACCGGCTGACACTTTATACACTATATATCAAATCAAATCAACCTTTATTTATATATAGCACGTTATATAACACCACCAAAGGGCTTCACAACAAAAGATAAAAGTTCAAACAGCATAAAAACATAGCAAAATTATATAGAACCAGCGCTATATATATATATATATATATAGCCCCATCAGCCCATACGATACCGGCTGTCATTATATCATTATATCGTGTGTGTGTGTGTGTGTGTGTGTGTGTGTGTGTGTGTGTGTGCGTGTGTGTGTGTGTGTGCATGTGCGTGTCATATGATAGTACACATTATATACATATCGTCGCTCTCAACTCCATATAAAAAAACGTTTGTGTTTTTTCCATAAATGAACGGCCTTCACACTCGAGCCTCTCGAACACAGAAGAATCAAAATGAGCAGATCTAGCATGCAGGGCCTTGGCTCAGCGGTCCAGGCACCGTGGCTGGTGGTAATTCAGTCTGGCAGTGTTTGGCCGCGGGTTCGAGTCCCGGTCCCGACGGCCTTTACTGCATGTCTTCCCCCCCCCCCCATCTCTCTCCCCATGTCCTGTCAGCCTACTGTCTGTCCCCCCATTAAAAAATATATAAAATAGCAGATCTGCAAGCTTTGAGCCTGTAGATCTGATACTTTTGATGATGTTTCTGAACGCAAAAATCCTGAAAAGTAACAGCTTTTGCCAGTTTTCAATATGAGGTTTAAATAATTTAGGCATTTATCAGACGCTCTTAATCCAGAGCGATTTACATTAAGCAAGAACAAAAAAGCATGACAATAAATCACATACATAAAAAAGTAGTTATCATGAAACATGCGTACGCTAAGTAACAGTGGAATATCTATAATGAAACTATACATATAAACTATACATATACCATACTATACTATACTATACTATACTAGGCTACATATATACTATAAAGTGCTATGACTAGGTTTTCATCCCATGCTTTAATACTGTACAGGCTACACTTACAGTATGTTTAAATATGTTTTCTCTCTTTAGTGCAGTCAGTGAAACGGCCAAACCTCCTCCACCTCCTACCACGTCTGTCTGGGAGGTTATTCATTCATCGCTATACCGGGGGGGGGGGGGGGGGGGGGGGCAACACTCCTCCAAAATAACAGATCTACAAGCTTGTAGATCAGCTATTTTCAGTAGAGAGAGAGAGACCTGGGGCTCTTATTTTCGTCCGTGCTAAACCCCTTATCCATAAACTGTTCGAGTAGATCTACATCGACACGTTGTGAGCTTTTAGATTGGCTATTTTGACTTTTCAAAAATGTCCTTGAAATTAAACGGGTTGAGAATCACTGCTAGAGCCGTAAAAAATCTTCTCTTATGGTCCCTGGCATATCTTTACAAATGTGAGTGTGTGTGTGTGTGTGTGTGTGTGTGTGTGTGTGTGTGTGTTCTGTGTTGGTGTTTGGGGGGTCCTTGACGTGAAACAGTTTGAGAACCACTGATGTATGATATGATGAACCATTCCAGACCTCTCAGGTCATCTGGGAAAGATCTGTACTTAACCAAAAAAAGAAACGTATGGAAGCAGATTTCAGTGTTTATGCTCCACATATCTGGAGAAAACTCCCCGAAAACTGCAGGTCTTCTGCTGCCACTATTATTATATATTTTGTTACATTCAACCTTTATTATTTTCTCTTGGGATACATTGAGGGCAAACCCTCATTTTCAATGATGCCGACATTACAAAAGTCACAATACAACAGTGCAATAATACTAATGAAGATAAGAACAGTAAAAAAAAGAAAGATGAATTGTACAATGTGAAAGAAAACGAGCACGTAAACAAACAAGAGCAACTCAATTAAAACAGTGACAATTTGACAAGAATAGCTAGCAGGTTTTTTAAATGGCCATGGAGTCCATTTTTAACATGCATTCTAATTTGATTCCGGGTAAAAGGAGAGGTAAACGGAAGTCTATTTTACGTATCTAGCTCAGAGTTAGCTTTAGACCAAAACACAACTGACTATAGAGCACCGAAGTCTGACGTCACTTTCAGTAGAGGGCGTCAGTCCCCAGGTTCATGTATTTGTTTAGTTGCATTAAAATCGCCATAGGAGGATTTTTAGATTGCTTCATATAAGAACTGGGTTTGAAAAATAAACATGTCACCCCGGCCGCTTCACTCATATGGATATGAAGAATCAACTGACTGAGAGAAAACGCTAATGTTACTGCTGCTGAATTAGTTACATTTTCGCTAGAAGCAGACTGTATCATATATGAGTGACTGACTGTTGCAAACGATACAGAGACACCTCCCTGACAATAACACAGAGAAAGCTTGTTTATTTTTGGACCACAACGCTTATAGTAGACGATGTTAAGATCACCCCATGTTATTTTCCATAGAGAAATTACTTCCGCGAACCAGGGGAATCGAAGGGATGAGCGAGTTACGTCAGGACTTTAGAACCAGGGGAATCGAAGGGATGAGCGAGTTACGTCAGGACTTCGGTGCTCTATTGGTACTTATTGTATTGTGTCGAATATAAGGGCCGATTCATACTCCTATTTTACCGCTGTTTCGGCGCTGTAGTGCCAAAATGATTTCGGCTCGTCAGAAAATTTCAGTAGCACCGAAGAGCCGGTACCCGCCCCTCCCCCCGAACCTCAAATGACGTCACATTGTAGGCTCTACAGCGCCGAACCGACTTTTATTCGGCTCTAAAATAGGAGTATGAATCGGCCCTAAGACGACTCTGATTGTAAGACGACCGCCATTTTCAAGAATCATTTTTGTGGAAAAAGAACATTGAATGTCAAATAGTCTATTAGTCCCTGTTTATAATACGACTCCCAATTTTTTTAGGGGTCTTATATTATTCAGACCAATAGGGTAATGTTCTTTTCTTTCTCTTCACTGTAACTGCGTCTATACATTTTAACTTCTTTTTCATTTTTAAAGTCATTGTCTGATTGTGTTTCGTTTGCGTGACGTTCTGCGCGAAAGCCCGTTGGATCGCCTTGTTGTTGAAACGTGCGATACAAACAAAACTCACCTTGCCTTCTAAAAATAATACAAAGCATCCATTTTGGGTGGAGAAAGACTCCATCTCCTGTTGGAGAAAGACTCCATCTCCTGTTGGAGGCTTATTATTCTGAGAATTAACTCTTATTTCACACGTTATAGAGACACGGTTCCATAAACTGATACTGATACATTATTGATGAGATGCGTATTGACTGCCGAGCGCTGGATAATAGACCCACAAACACACTCACTGAGCGCACGGACACACACACACACACACACACACACACACGCACACACACACACACACACACACACACACACACACATTGTAATCACTCCACGGAGCTGAATGATATCACAATGAAGCAATATTACTTTATAGAAATGGGTTTTTTAAACGTGGTGTAAGACGTGATTTATTTTGGTTGAAAACAGTGTTTTTGTTACAGTCAAAGCTCTATATTGTGACAGTAATCATTGCTATAGACTGTGTTCATTAACAGTGTTAAATAGCTCTATATTGTGACAGTAATCATTGCTATAGAGTGTGTGTTCAGTAACAGTGTTAAATAGCTCTATAGTGTGACAGTAATCATTGCTATAGAGTGTGTTCAGTAACAGTGTTAAATATCTCTATATTGTGACAGTAATCATTGCTATAGAGTGTGTTCAGTAACAGTGTTAAATAGCTCTATATTGTGACAGTAATCATTGCTATAGTGTGTGTTCAGTAACAGTGTTAAATAGCTCTATATTGTGACAGTAATCATTGCTATAGAGTGTGTTCAGTAACGGTGTTAAATAGCTCTATATGTGGTAATCATTGCGATAGTATAGTCACTATACTATAGTGTATTACTTCAGTAAACAAAAAATACATTTCCAGTTTGTTATACCAATTTTATCCCATAGTTTCTTATGTTTCATGACCATCAATTCACTGGTTTGTCCTGCATTAATCAGACTAATAAATCTAGTCAATTATTTAAAAAAATAATATCAGAATTGTTTCGCTGATAAACATGCGTCTAGATTATTGTATTAACTGAAAAGGTAATTGATATAATATTTGCTAAAGGAAGTAACAGATCTTATGCTCACTAAAATGTTCTATTTTTGCTGTCGTGAATGATTGCAGTCGTGTGTTGTTTTATTTAACCCATTCTGACCGGGCACCCATTTTGGTGTTAGCATCATGTTATGCTTTAGCTATTGAAAAATAGCAGATCTACAAGCTCATATCGCGCCACCGAGTGGCGCGATACGAGCTTGTAGGTCTGCTATTTTTTAAAAATTCGAAGAACGACTGACATTTTTAGAATCTGATCTCAGGTCAGAATGGGTTCATCAGACCAGTGTGTGTCCAGTGGAAACCTCGTATGAATCTGATCTCAGGTCAGAATGGGTTAAAGAAAATGTGGTTTTAAAATATTGTCCACTAACATAAGCCAATAAACCTTTGGCTCACGCCCACAAAGTAACTCACACGTTTACACGCTCGTTAGTCAAATTAACCCATTCTGACCTGAGATCAGATTCATACGAGGTTTCCACTGGACACACACTGGTCTGATCAACCCATTCTGACCTGAGATCAGATTCTAAAAATGTCAGTCGTTCTTGAATTTTTCAAAAATAGCAGACCTACAAGCTCGTATCGCGCCACTCGGTGGCGCGATATGAGCTTGTAGATCTGCTATTTTTCAATAGCTAAAGCATAACATGATGCCAACACCAAAATGGGTGCCCGCCCAGAATGGGTTAACACTTCACTGCATGACTAACTTTCTGCAATTTAACACATTTTGGGGCGGGAACCCCTTTTGGTGTTTTAAGCATTATGTTATGCTTTAGCTGTTGAAAAATATCAGATCTACAAGCTCATAGCTCAAGTGCCGCGCTATGAAAATCGTGAAAATGTGTCGCAAATCTTTGAATATATATTCTTTCAGAGCGAACATTTTTAACTAAAATCTTTGCTTCTGTTGAGGGTCCCTGGAGCAACATATTTTTAGATGGGGGGTCGGTGGCCAAATACAGATATTTTTGGGGGGTCCTTGACATGAAAATGTATGAGAACGACTGACATAGAAACATGGATTTTTCAAACAAAAACTCTCAGGATTTAGAAGACATTATTTTGTAGAATCGTTATTCTCAGGCCTAAATGGGTGTAACAACATGGCATCCAGAATTCTTGCACGATGCATTGAGGTCGATTCTATACGAATGTCTTCTGAATCCAGTTTATCAGTGCTGCTCAAAACCTTGTTGGCCGCGGACCCCCATCTCAGAATATTTAGTTCCAGCCAGCCAGGGATCCCGGGGAGCAAAGATTTGATTTAAAAATGTTAAAAAAATGCATCTTAGGCCTATATTCAAATATTTGCACACATTTTCATGTTTTCTTTTTCTAAAATAGCAGATGTACAAGCTTGTATATCTGCTATTTTTGAATAGTCAAAGTATAAAATAATGGTAGTTAAATAGAAATCCAAAGTGACACAGATGCTTTCCCGGTCTTAAGGCCTATTCGTATAATGATGATCATAATGAGTGATAAGGTGACCACCTAAAACTACAACATGACATCACTAAGCCGCTGTGATAAGCCACTCACCGCTCACACAAACACATCTCTCGGTTTTTACTAAAACTACAACATGACGTCACCGAGTGGCGGTGGTTAAGCCACTCACCGCTCACACAAATACATCTCTCTGTTTTTACTAAAACTACAATATGACATCACTGAGCCGCGGTGATAAGCCACTCGCCGCTCACCCAAATACATCTCTCTGACGTCACTGAGCCACGGTGGTAATTAAGAGACTCACCGCTCACACAAATAAATCTCTTGTTTTTTTACTAAAACTACAACATGACGTCACTGAGCCGTGGTGATAATCCACTCACACAAATAAATCTCTTGTTTTTTACTAAAACTACAACATGACGTCACTGAGCCGTGGTGATAATCCACTCACACAAATAAATCTCTTGTTTTTTACTAAAACTACAACATGACGTCACTGAGCCGTGGTGATAATCCACTCACACAAATAAATCTCTTGTTTTTTACTAAAACTACAACATGACGTCACTGAGCCGTGGTGATAATCCACTCACACAAATAAATCTCTTGTTTTTTACTAAAACTACAACATGACGTCACTGAGCCGTGGTGATAATCCACTCACACAAATAAATCTCTTGTTTTTTACTAAAACTACAACATGACGTCACTGAGCCGTGGTGATAATCCACTCACACAAATAAATCTCTTGTTTTTTTACTAAAACTACAACATGACGTCACTGAGCCGCGGTGATAATCCACTCACACAAATAAATCTCTTGTTTTTTACTAAAACTACAACATGACGTCACTGAGCCGTGGTGATAATCCACTCACACAAATAAATCTCTTGTTTTTTACTAAAACTACAACATGACGTCACTGAGCCGTGGTGATAATCCACTCACACAAATAAATCTCTTGTTTTTTTACTAAAACTACAACATGACGTCACTGAGCCGCGGTGATAATCCACTCACACAAATAAATCTCTTGTTTTTTACTAAAACTACAACATGACGTCACTGAGCCGTGGTGATAATCCACTCACACAAATAAATCTCTTGTTTTTTACTAAAACTACAACATGACGTCACTGAGCCGTGGTGATAATCCACTCACACAAATAAATCTCTTGTTTTTTTACTAAAACTACAACATGACGTCACTGAGCCGCGGTGATAATCCACTCACACAAATAAATCTCTTGTTTTTTTTTACTAAAACTACAACATGACGTCACTGAGCCGCGGTGGTAATCCACTCACACAAATAAATCTCTTGTTTTTTTACTAAAACTACAACATGACGTCACTGAGCTGCGGTGGTAAGCCACTCACCGCTCACACAAACACATCTCTCGGTTTTTACTAACCACCGTTTCGGTGGTCACCTCTTCACCTAAAGCTTGGGAATGAATAGACCTTTAATTAATGGGTTCATTCAACTCTTCCAGTACAATCCAATCCTCAGTGTCTGGGTCTGTAATGTTAGAATATACAGTAATGTGACATTCTGAGGACTGTACGTGTGCTGTTTATATCTGTTGGGTCAGGTGGAAACCTCATGTATGTCCAAAACTATATAAAAGATATGTTTCAAATCGATTAAATTCGATTCAAACCGGTGACGATCTAAATCACGATTAAATCACAATTTGAATCGGGATGCAAACAGAGGGCACGTAGAAAAAATAATAAAATACAGGATCTTTGTAAGAGAATTAATTGATTAAAAAAATAGTTTTCAGTATTTTAATACTGAATTGAAAAGAGGATAAGAGAAGAAAATTAAAAGAGAAAGAAAATACAGGATTTATGTAAGAGAAATAATTAAAAAGACAAAAAGACGAATAATTAAAAAGACAAAATGAATTGTCTGGAAAGTATTGTTGTTTAGAAAATCTTGAAAAATCGTGTCATGAGTTGAGTGAATCGTTACAATATCTAAAACTAATTTTCTTCACGATTACAATTAAAAAAAGTGATTATTCTATCAGTTACTTGTTCAAAGAAAAATATTCCCACCCCCCAAATCAAACAATTAGGATTCAACTGTTGCACTCGTAATGTTTACACATGTTATGTATGTTGACTTGAGACAGACACAGTGTGCTGCATGTCGACAATGAGGTTTTTCTACATTGTTTCTTTCTGTATATTACTTTCATAACAAAACATATTTACAGTAGCGTCACATTTCACATTTCAAGTCTGTATGAACTATACTCAAGAGACGTGTCAATTAATTCTGCAGACAAATTATACGTCTTGTGCCTTTTGTTCTCTGACGGAAACCAAACAAAAACTAAATTAAAACAAAGCTTTGACCTAAAAGTATGACTAAATGCACTGACGACTTCGTCAACAAATACATTGTAGACTGAAATGTCAAGGAGGGACTAGTGGAGAAGAGATCCAGACCGTAGAACTAAGACAACTCCTGCCATGCTTGGTTTCGCTCGTGTTGTCGACCTCCGAGAATAGCAGATGTACAAGCTCACAGCGGTCGTAGATCGGCTATTGTCAGCACACGGCTAAACGTATGAATAAGGAATTACAACTCCATCACACGACCCACCAAACTAGATTTCTGTCTCGACTAAAACCAAAACAATTCAGATGACTAAAATATGAAGGAAAAAAAAACCCCAAAATGAAATTCCATTCAAAAGACTATATGACTTGAAACTTAAAACTATATGAAGTGGCTATCAACATTTACACTGCTCAGAGGCGAACTAAACTGAATGTCACTCCAGACTGTTTGAAGTCACAATGAGCTAAATGAAAACCACAGTATTATACACTTTGTTGGTTGAGTCTTTAACCACTATGAGCACTATATATCTGTTCTGTTCTTACTAAAACAGACCTGAGTTGCAACTGTCTTTTTTTCCCCCCTTCTCCTCTACACCAACTATCTTTGCTGGAAATAGCTGATCTATATAGACAGTATGTAGATAGTCACAATGATTACATGATCGCCACAAATGCAATTATTTGACATAACGCAATTACGTTGCGTAATCGATATAATCCATTCCATGTTGAGAACAGTTCATAGTAGTACGTTTTTATATATTGTGGAAATAGCCGATCTACGTGCTCATGAACACGTCGTTCTGTGAGCTTTACATCTGCTATTTCCACTATTTTGTAAAACATTTTTAGTTATATTAACATGCCATATTTTGGCCACAATACAATATTTACCTTGATAATTTTGGTCAGGTCATTGTCATTCATTCAATGGTGTATTCAAGTTTCTGTCATATGTGTCCCGTGCATATTTTTGGTTCGTTTACAAGGCCTATATAAAAGTCACACAATTAAACCGTTAATCGCAATCATGTGTATGAAAATTAAGCTTTACATTTCGTAATCATGACAGCCCATGAAGATCTGCATATAGATCTGCTATTTTGAGTGAATGTTCCGTCCCACAAAATATCAACGCTGAGGTTAAGTCATGCTTCTGTTTCATCATCAGGACTCAGATTCAATCACTTTGGAACGATTTGATACAAGCTATAGTTTATTTCATCCATTTCTCTCTCTCTCTCTCTCTCTCTCTCTCTCTCTCTCTCTCTCTGTCTCTCTCTCTCTCAGGAATACAAGTAAAATGAGAACACAGTATATTTTGTATCTACAAACTATCTAAAAATACTGATCAACTATTTCACAACCTGCATGGTGCTGATATTGAGCTGGTGGGCGCATGTACAAAGGACAAATATAAAACTTCTTACACACTGCACACACACACACGCACACGCACACACTCACACGCACTGCTAGTCCATTCGTCCGTTGGAATCTAGTTTTACAACAAAGGATGGAGTGTTTTAAAAACAGAACTTCACCTGAAAACGAAGGTTGTTCTCGTGTTGAGTTTGTAGAATCCTCCAGAGTAGTGATTCTCCTCCACAAGCACCACGTAGGGACAGACAACGGAGGGACGTAGGGACAGACAACGGAGGGACGGAGGCTCCGACACGGAGAGAAAGAGTGGAGATGGTGGCCGAGAGCTCGCTCACTAACGTGTGACCCCACCAAGTCTCTCTCTCTCTCTCTCTGTGTCTCTCTATGTCTCTCTCTCTCTCGCTCTCTCTCTCTCTCTGTCTCTATGTCTCTCTACCAGTCTCTCCTACCAGTAGGACCCTCCTACGGGTCCCGTGGGCAGATCTGGACAAAAAGAACGAAAAGAAGAAGTAGAGAGAGAGACAAAGACGGGGGTCAGAGAGAGAGAGAGAGAGAGAGAGAGAGAGAGAGAGAGAGAGAGGAAGCAGAAAGAAAGAAACCGAGAGATTGAGAAGAAAGAAACGGAGGGAGTGGAAAGATAAAGATAACATGAGAGACAGACAGGTTGACAGTACGACATGCAGATGATGTGGGTAGTAGTGAGTGAGACAGGTTGACAGTACGACATGCAGATGATGTGGGTAGTAGTGAGTGAGACAGGTTGACAGTACGACATGCAGATGATGTGGGTAGTAGTGAGTGAGACAGGTTGACAGTACGACATGCAGATGTGGGTAGTAGTGAGTGACAGAGAGAGAAACAGAGAGAGAGAGAGAGAGAGAGACAGTGAGAGACAGACAGACAGACAGGAGCAGACAGACAGCGTGCGTAGGTTGTCTAATTGTCATGTAAATGAGTACAGATTAGAAGACTGGGGACATGTGGTTGGTTTCGGATGAAATGGAGGTGTTTGCGTGCGTGCGTGCGTGCGTGCGTGCGTGCGTGCGCGCGTGCGTGCGTCAGTGTGTCCGACCCGAGGGCCAGCAGGGTTCCAGCTGCTGACCTGGGATCAGCACATGTCGGTATTGTCTGTGACGCCGTGATACTGAACATGACGAGAGCAGCTGTACCGAGATCAGTCACATTTTGGCCTGATGTATAGCAGATGTACAGACTCATGTGGCAGGTTAAAACACCTATATGGCGGTTCGCCGACATGCGTGGCAGGTTACAACTATAACCCGTGGCCCGGTTTAAAACACCTATGGCGGTTCGCCGACATGCGTGGCGGGTTACAACTAACCCGTGGCCCGGTTTAAAACACCTATGGCGGTTCCCGACATGCGTGGCGGGTTACAACTATAACCCGTGGCCAGTTTAAAACTCTAACCTGTGGTCGTGGAGAGATGGTCGTGTATGGATTTGCGTGATGTTATGGATACAAATTGTACGTATTGTATATTATATAAGAAAATCCCACAGATTAAATGAATGGTATATCGGATGGAGGGCCGTGACCTGCCCTTAATGCCCTTAACCCATTCTGACCTGAGATCAGATTCATACGAGGTTCCCACTGGACACACACTGGTCTGATTAACCCCATTCTGACCTGAGATCAGATTCTATAAAAGACCTACAAGCTCGTAGCGCGCCACTCAGTGGCGCGCTATGAGCTTGTAGATCTGCTATTTTTCAATCGCTAAAGCACAACATGATGCTAACACCAAAATGGGTTCCCGTTCAGAATGGGTTAATGCTTATCAAATAGTGTCTCATCACTACAATAGTAATAGAAAGTTCTTAACTTCATAATGTACTGACTGACATTTGTACCGACGTTCAGCTGAAAGGACTTTAAAGTGTGTGCGTGTGAAAAGGATTGGATGAAGAGGTATCCCACAGAGAGAGGTGTGTGTGTGTGTGTGTGTGTGTGTGTGTGTGTGTGTGTGTGTGTGTGTGTGTGTATGTGTGTGTGTGTGTGTGTGTGTGTGTGTGTGTGTGTGTGACTGTGTGTGTGTGTGTGTGTGTGTGTGTGTGTGTGACTGCGTGTGTGTGTGTGTGTGTGTGTGTGTGTGTGTGTGTGTGTGACTGCGTGTGTGGGTGGAGGTCTCTGGGGTCAGGTGACTGCAGTGATGTGGTCACATGACCTCATGACGTCGTCACAATGTAACGTTTTCTGTAAATGCTTGTTGTCGTCAGGCAGAAACCTCCTAACTCCATATAGCGTATTTATTATATATTATTATATTATTGTAAATTAAAGGTAGTGTTGGTTAAATCACTATTACTCTGATAGTAATCATTGCTATATGTGTGTGTTCAGTTCAGTGTTTGTTCAGTTAAAATATAACAATTTTTGGAGGGTCCCAAGTTCAGATATTATGATCATTTTGGGGGTTATACGGGCCTGAATAGGTTGAGAACCACAACAATCACAGCGTGTGAAGTATAAGTGGTGCAACTCCGTGTGGGGGTGTCGTCCCGTCCCCCCCCCCGGGGTCCCCGGAACTTCCAGACCCACAGAAACGCGCCCAGAGTGCCGGCCTGGTTCCAGTGAGCTGCCCCGCTCTGTAGTTAATCGCGATTAACTACAGATAAATTAATCGCACCTCTTTTTTCACCGCGGAACGTTTCTCACTGAAAACTGGAAATAATAAAAAGTCACCCCATGTTGTGTTGCCTAGAACTGGAGGTCTGACAAAAAACAGTAACAATATGAAGTAAGTACAGCTTTGTGATGTCACTGAGATGTACTCGTTACTGTTACTAATTGTTTTTCAGACCTCCAGTTCTAGGCAACACAGAATGGGGTGACTTTTTATTATTATTTCCACAACAGGTATATTAATGACAGCAAAATGTTGAAAATGAGTGGTATCCTGTAGTCACTATTCATTGATTCACTGGGATACCAAAAAACATTAAAAAAAAAAGGTTTCTCGCTGTTCTCAGGTTGAATATTGATATGCGATTAAAATGCGATTAATCTAGATTAATTAACTACAAAGCCTCTGATTAATTAGATTCATTTTTTTAATCGAGTCCCAGCTCTATTATTAACCCATTGTGTCCCTCCAGTGCATGGCAGCTGCCATAGCTTGACGTCACGGCAAACTTCTGCTGAAGAACAACAACAGCACATGATTTTATTTTGGATCTCCAGGTTACACCGTAGAAAGAAAACGTCTCGAATGTATAGATCTTGGATTTCATGTGTGATGAATTGAACACGGTGGACCCTCTTGTAAACAAGTGTAATGCTTTATTGGGTCGTCCACTCACAGTATTTGTATTGAGTTGTGCTTGAAATGTACTGTAATTCTGCAAACTGTTAATACATATTTCAATCAATCAATCAATCAAACCAGTCTCAGTCCGCCTGTGACAATCAGTCGTTTGCGACGTCGGTATAATCTATGACGTATCGATGACATAAGACTTTTAATGAAAGAAAAAAAATCACACTTGTGTGAAGTGAGGGGCGCGCTTATCATCATTACATGCTCATACACTCAAACACACAAAGCTGTGCATAGGTAGCCTGGGCACCATTTAATTTGGGGTGAATGATCCTGTCGGGAGCGGATGATATCGTTACGTCATGTTGTAGTATTGTTTTGTAGTCATCAGGATGATATCGCTATGTCATGTTGTAGTATTGTTTTGTAGTCCTCAGGATGATATCGTTACGTCATGTTGTAGTATTGTTTTGTAGTCATCAGGATGATATCGTTACGTCATGTTGTAGTATTGTTTTGTAGTCATCAGGATGATATCGTTACGTCATGTTGTAGTATTGTTTTGTAGTCATCAGGATGATATCGTTACGTCATGTTGTAGTATTGTTTTGTAGTCCTCAGGATGATATCGTTACGTCATGTTGTAGTATTGTTTTGTAGTCATCAGGATGATATGGTTACGTCATGTTGTAGTATTGTTTTGTAGTCATCAGGATGATATCGTTACGTCATGTTGTAGTATTGTTTTGTAGTCATCAGGATGATATGGTTACGTCATGTTGTAGTATTGTTTTGTAGTCATCAGGATGATATCGTTACGTCATGTTGTAGTATTGTTTTGTAGTCATCAGGATGATATCGTTACGTCATGTTGTAGTATTGTTTTGTAGTCATCAGGATGATATCGTTACGTCATGTTGTAGTATTGTTTTGTAGTCGACAGGCAGGAACAATCGAACGGAACGTCCTTTCCCCTCAAAGCGATGTTTCTCAATAAAAGCTGCAGGCTATAATACGAGAGCTTTTATTGTTACTCTTCCGCTTTGAGGGAAAAGGACGTTCCGTTTGATCGTTCCTGCCTGTCGACTATACAAAACAACACTACAACATGACGTAAGGATATCATCATCCGCTCCCAACAGGTTCATACGGACTTTTGAAACAGAGACCAGGCTTTCCTCCGAGGAGGTGGTGGAAAGCCTGGTGAGGCCAGGTTGGTGCATAGGAGGGGCGAAAAGGTTTGATTTAGCAAGTAGTGTCTAAAATACACAAAAAAAAAAGAATGGAGGTACTTCTTCTGTGCAACGTGTGTGTAAAGTTTGGTTTCTGATCAGTCGAGCACATTTCATGATTAACTCCACGCATTAAAATTAAATAAAAAAATGAACGGATCTTACCTGGTATAGGACATCATCCCACATGCTGTACATACATACTGTACTCCTTCCTGCAGCCTCTGGTTAGAATCCGACCCGATGGTGGCGCGCGTACGTGACAGAGATCCACTGTACAACAACGGGGGAACAGCCACGCCCCCGCGCACAGGTAGACATCTAAAGGGGGCCTCGAGTCCCTGCCCTTTCACCCGTGTCGTCGCAGTGCGACTCGTCGTGAGCTTGTAGATCTGCTATTTTCAAAAGCAGACCTATATACATCCATCCCTGCAGGGCGATGATGAGGCGAAGCTTAAACAAGCAGAGATAATTACGTGGGTGGTTTGACACGTCACACTTACATAGCGCTGCGCGTGTGTACGCGCATGGCACTTTACTGTAAGATATCGTCACACTTACATAGCGCTGCACGTGTACGCGCATGTCACTTCCTCTGGTATATCTACCTGGACTGGCGATGCATCGTCTCAGTCACAGACGCCCCCCTCCTCCAAACACCTTCCATCTGCCGATACATCGTGATGTGAGATATACGGTGTCGCTCTTGGAGGAGACCGGCGATTCCTCCTCACCTGCGACCGATTCGTGCTGCAGTTCTCGGCCTTTTTCTCCGTGGTTTTTGGCTTCCGTCGCGCAGCGAGGAAAACCACCACGAGAAGGTCCTCTGGTGGCCTGGACGGACATCTCTGGGAGAGCATCAGAGGACGGTAATACCTGCTGAGACTACCCAGATACAATATACTGGAGCATTTGACTGGTCTGCATTTTATTTTGGTGTGCCACACCGCTTATTATTTTCACTTGGTTATGTTTTGTTTTTGCGGAGCGCCCTCGGGGGGTCAAGGAGGTATTAGATATTAGACGACCTTGCAAATGCCACGCAGTAAAATGATTAAATAAAAACAATCTCACCTGGTAGAGGAGTAACAAACTGCTGCATCTCATCCGTCCTCTCTCCAGCCTTTCTCCCTTTTAGAACGAAAAAAAAAAGGGAAACAGTGTTTTATTTGGGCTCTGCTTCAGGAGTCTGTGATCTCTGTGCAGATCGACTGAACTATACGTCCCTGAACGTCGTCACAGGATTTCACTCCATCAGTTGAGAGCCCCTCTGCAGCTTATTGAGATTCGTCTACTTCGCCTATAGCTCAACACGAGAGCAAACGAATGGATGAGGAGGAGAAAAACGGCCACCGCGATGATGATACTTTAACGTGTCGTGCGACAAGTAACGAACCTATAGCCCACACGGACTCATCGCATTGCTGGTTTCGCCATTTCGGAAAAAATAACATTTTTGACAATCTGACGGAAAAAGGGAGACGCCAACAGGGTTTAACATCTTGTGATATTATCAGACCATGCCAGACAGTCTATATTTCCCAAAAGGAAATAGGTGTTTTGTTCAAGTCTTCCCAGAAGCGGTCCCCACCAACCATAAACATGAATGACCAGAGAGGAGGAGGGGGGGGGGGTATCAGAAGCAGAAGCATGGATTCCCGTCCACCCTGACAGTATTAAATAGCCCTTGGGAACCAATGGTTCCATCCATCCAACACCCCCTGGACGTGTACTTGCATGTCCCAGGCACTGGCACTTCCGCTGCAGGGAATGCAGGGAGACGAGAGACGATGAGGGAGACTTGGACACAGGCCTCAAACCATGTGACTTGCAAGCTTGTCTTGTCACCCTCCTCCGCCGAGACAGAGTGCAGCCTTGACTAGAACCTACGTCACTCTCCTCTCCGCTAACCCTCTCCACTGAGCCCCCTGGTAGTGGCAGCCGTGGCCGAACGGATTGCGGAGGGGTCTTGATACCGGAAGGTCGCCAGTTCGAATCAGCGGTCCGACAAGTATCTGATGCTTAGTCCAGTTACCTTTCCTTTTCTCCACCTTAGCGTCCTCCTCCTCCGTCTCAACAGGACGGCGGGCTCAGCTCCTCCAGCTGGCTGCGCAGCTGCTTGACCTCCGACCCCAGCGTCTGCACCAGGAGCTCCAGCTGGTCCTTCTCCGACTCCAGCCGCTCGGCGTTGGCCCGGTGCTGCTGCCCCGAGCGCTCCAGCTGCTGCACGTAGTACTTGTAGCGCATCTCCTCCTCGCGCTTCTTCTTGCGGTAGTTGCGCACCGACTCCTTGTTCTTGTCCAGGCGCTGGCGCCGCTTCCGCAGCGCGTCGTCGCTGAGCAGCGCCTGCTGCGGGCCGGCGTGCACGGCGCACATCATGTAGCCGGGCGCCGCGTACCCGCCGCCGCCGGGGGCCATGTTGTTGTTGTCCCCGAGGCCGCCGGGAGCCTGCAGCGCCATGTCGGAGCCCGGTGGCTGGATGTAGTACTGCATGGGGTAGCCCTGGCCCTGGTAGTGGATCTGCTGCTGCTGCTGCTGCTGCTGTAGCTGCTGCTCGTTGGGCATGCTGAGGCCGTCCAGGCTGTACGGGCTGTAGGGGCTGTAGAGCTGCTGCTGCTGCTGCTGCTGTCCGTGCTTGTTGTTGTTGTTGTTGTGGTACAGCGAGGCGGCCTTGCTCGGATGGACGACGACGGCGCTGCCCACGGCGTGGTCGCGGTTTTGCTGCTGCTCCGCCGCGCCTTCGCCGTGGTGCGCCTTGTTGGCCTCCGCGGAGGAGGAGGAGGGCAGCGCTGCTAGCGCCTGTTGCATCCTGTTGTTGTTGCCCAACGGATCCATAATATCGTCTCGTTCGTTGACTTTTCTATGTAGAATAAAAGATGGCGTGGTGTATGAGTGTCGTCGTGCGTCGTGTGACTGTTAAGGGTGTTACGTTTTTGACTCGTCTTTCTGTCGTTATCTCTGTCGGGCCCGTGACGTGTTTCTGTCGCTGTGGAAGACGACGTCACGGTGCCTTGTATAGGCTGTCGGGGAGCCGCGCTGTGACGTCACTCGCTACACAAACCGTGGCCGTGTGCGCGATGTGACCACTATGTGCCCGGCGGCTCCCATTTGCACAGGTATAATAATAATAATAATAATAGCTCAAATTTATATAGGGCTTTTCTAAATACCCAAAGCGCTTTACATATAGGAACACTATAGCCGGAACAGACTTTAAAGGAGAATTCCATGCTAGAATGCTTTCTTATCTTTCTTTGTAGTCGTTACGTCCCCACCAAAGAGGTCCAGGTGTTTTTTTGTGCAAAAACTCCTTATTGGCTATTTTCCCTACCATAAGCCCTCAATGAATTGCATTGCATTGAATGGGAATTGAATGGGGCTATGGGGTGTTATGCTAATTCGCTTATTTCCATCGAAATAAGTAGTAAAGTGTGCCGCTTGGGATATTATTTACATTATGAAGAGAGGATATATACAAAGAAATTATCATTTTGAGCGATGGAAATAAGCGAATTAGAACAACACCCCATAGCCCCATTCAATTCCCATTCAATTCAATGCAATTCATTTAGGGCTTATGGTAGGGGAAACAGCCAATAAGGAGCTTTTGCACAAAATAACACCTGGACCTCTTTGATGGGGACGTAAAAACTACAAAGAAAGGAAAAAGAAAGAAAGAAACTAAATGAATACTTTCTGAAAAGTCTATGAGGAAAATTAACGGGGATTTCTTTTCCGGGGTCTCTCGAGGGGGCGGGACTGCGACGCTCTATAGCAAGCTGAGTCTATAATCGATGTGCAAGCTAGTCCAGCGGACATGTTTGATACATAATTTGATTTCATATTATTTTTTAGCCATAGTTATATATGGTTTCTATACAAGCATATCAGAGGTGGAAAAAGTACTCACAATTATCAATAGGCTTACTGCAATATAGAAATAGTGTTAAAGTACAAAATGGCATCTGAATCTGAAACAATGCACTTACAGTATACCAAAAGTAGAAAGTACTTTCACAAGTTTTCAAATGTATTATAATCTTTTGAAAATAGCAGATCGGGCTATTTTTAAGTGGCTGAAATGTATATAGGGCTGAGGTGGTTACTGTATAGCCTATGTTTTGTAATAATAATTAACCTTAAACTAGTAACTCTTTTCAATTAAATGTAGAGTAAAAGTAAAATATTTGCCTTTGAGATGTAGTGGAGTAGAAGTAGAAGTACTGAAAATCGGAAATACTCCAGTTAAAGTACAAATACTTCAAAAAGTAAATGTACTTAGTTACTTTACACCACTTCAATCAAAGTTTTCATTTAGTTTTAGCCACATTTTAGTCACCTGGAATGTTGTTCTAGTTTTAGTCGACTAAATGTCATGATTTTAGTGTCATATGACCAAATCTACAGTTGATTTAGTCGACTAAATTAAGTTATTTTGGTGGTCCTTGATGCCGCCTGCAAATAGCCGATCTACAAGCTCATGCAAACAAGTGTAAAAGGACTTACAGTATACTGGATCTCTTGTCCACTACTCCCTAATTCCTAACATTTTAATCTAGTTGTTATTTGTTGACTAAATATATATTTAGTGTTAGTTTCAGTCATCATAGCTTAGTTGTATTAGTTTCCATTTAGTTTGTGTCAGTGTAGTGATGTGTAGTTGTCAGGCAGTCGACAAACATTTGTGTCATATAGTATTTGTCAACGAAATAATGAACACTGCAATCAAATCACTAATTTCAAGTCACAAGTTTGTGTATTCTGCAATTGTCCGTTGTCACCACAAGGTGGCAGCACAGCCTATGGTTTGCATTCATAGTGTAAACTGAGCAGTGAATGAGCTTTCCACAAGGCTAGTAAGACGGTGACGTAATGTGAGTGTTGTTGAATACATTTATTATAAATAATTACATGTATTGTTGATGGTAATACACGAATCAATCCATTAATTCTAGATAACTAATATTAAAAACGAATTAAAACTAACTGAAACTGGGTGATCAATATAATGTCCTCGTCTACAACCACTGATGTTTACATATTCTGGACTGTAATAATAATAAACATCACACCCGTGTGAAGTGAGGGGCGCTAATATATTAAATTCTAACTCATGTTGATTAGGTGACGTAAAACAAACTGTGACAAAACAAACTCTTTATTGTTAATGGCATTTAATGTTTGTGTTATAGGGACAAGATGACGTAAAGTTTTCCCTTCATTGTCAATGGCGTTTTTAAAACAAACATTGAACTAAAAACAAACCTTAAAACTGTATATAGGAGGGCCCTCTAAAATGATGTATGAAAGTCATTAGTATTATATTCAATGAGAATAAATATGGCTCTCCTTTCTGCTTTGTCATGTCTAAAACAAACATGACGTGTTATATTATAAGAGGAATACTACTCTCTTAACCAAATGACTCGTCTCTCCTAATCCAGGTCGCTCTGAGCTCTCCGTGGTTTTGAACGGATCGATATGCTGGCGCTTCATTTCTGCTCCTTATCCGTCTCTCCCGCAAAATATGAACGCTTTTTGGATCATATATCGTATAAATTAAAATTATCGCAATGTAAGCTAGCAATGTAAAGCAAACTTTTTTTTTTGTGGATTGTTTCCGGGTCATGGCACTGATTGTTTAAAGGGCTGAGACATGGACCCTCACAGTGGAGTCAGTACTGCTGTATGGACCTGTCAGTACTGCTGTATATGGGGCCTCACAGTGGAATCAGTACTGCTGTATATGGGGCCTCACAGTGGAGTCAGTACTGCTGTATATGGGGCCTCACAGTGGAGTCAGTACTGCTGTATATGGGGCCTCACAGTGGAGTCAGTACTGCTGTATATGGGGCCTCACAGTGGAGTCAGTACTGCTGTATATGGACCCTCACAGTGGAGTCAGTACTGCTGTATATGGGGCCTCACAGGGGAGTCAGTACTGCTGTATATGGGGCCTCACAGTGGAGTCAGTACTGCTGTATATGGGGCCTCACAGTGGAGTCAGTACTGCTGTATATGGGGCCTCACAGGGGAGTCAGTACTGCTGTATATGGGGCCTCACAGTGGAGTCAGTACTGCTGTATATGGGGCCTCACAGTGGAGTCAGTACTGCTGTATATGGACCCTCACAGTGGAGTCAGTACTGCTGTATATGGGGCCTCACAGTGGAGTCAGTACTGCTGTATATGGGCCCTCACAGTGGAGTCAGTACTGCTGTATATGGGGCCTCACAGTGGAGTCAGTACTGCTGTATATGGGGCCTCACAGTGGAGTCAGTACTGCTGTATATGGACCCTCACAGTGGAGTCAGTACTGCTGTATATGGGCCCTCACAGTGGAGTCAGTACTGCTGTATATGGGGCCTCACAGTGTAGTCAGTACTGCTGTATATGGACCCTCACAGTGGAGTCAGTACTGCTGTATATGGACCCTCACAGTGGAGTCAGTACTGCTGTATATGGGGCCTCACAGTGGAGTCAGTACTGCTGTATATGGGCCCTCACAGTGGAGTCAGTACTGCTGTATATGGACCCTCACAGTGGAGTCAGTACTGCTGTAGGGACCCTCACAGTGGAGTCAGTACTGATGTATGGGGCCTCCCAGTGGAGTCAGTACTGCTGTATATGGGCCCTCACAGGGGAGTCAGTACTGTAGGACCCTCACAGTGGAGTCAGTACTGCTGTATATGGGGCCTCACAGTGGAGTCAGTACTGTAGGACCCTCACAGTGGAGTCAGTACTGCTGTATATGGACCCTCACAGTGGAGTCAGTACTGCTGTATATGGGCCCTCACAGTGGAGTCAGTACTGCTGTATATGGGCCCTCACAGTGGAGTCAGTACTGCTGTATGGGGCCTCCCAGTGGAGTCAGTACTGCTGTATATGGGCCCTCACAGTGGAGTCAGTACTGCTGTATGGGGCTGAGACATGGACCCTCTTGGGTGTCATTCACTGTGAACTGCACTGGAGCGCTGTGAGACAGACAGACAGACAGACAGACAGACAGACAGACGTCCTGTGGTGAGGTGCAGGGTCTGGAGGACTGACATTAGCCAGCAGCTCTTTGTGTTCACAGATACGTGCACACAGTAAAATGCTCTGTGTAAAACACTGAGGGCTTTTACTGCATGCGTGCATTGGAACAACTCATTGTGTGTGTGTGTGTGTGTGTGTGTGTGTGTGTGTGTGTGTGTGTGTGTGTGTGTGTGTGTGTGTGTGTGTGTGTGTGTGTGTGTGTGTGTGTGTGTGTGTGTGTGTGTGTGTGTGTGTGTGTGTGTGTGTGTGTGTGTGTGTGTGTGTGTGTGTGTGTGTGTGTGTGTGTGTGTGTGTGTGCGTGCGTGCGTGCCATTTCCTGGGCCTCAAAGAGAAGTGGTTGTTTTGTGGTTTCAGGTTAGGCTGAATAAGTATAGGAAAAGATTCAGGTTGGAGTTAAAGGTTAAGATTAGACATTGCAGATCTACAA
Source organism: Protomyctophum bolini (assembly GCF_963924005.1). Taxonomy (NCBI): domain Eukaryota; kingdom Metazoa; phylum Chordata; class Actinopteri; order Myctophiformes; family Myctophidae; genus Protomyctophum; species Protomyctophum bolini. The sequence continues at coordinate 2,557,370 of NC_137875.1, forward strand.
GCTCACCATGCGACCCGTTGTGAGGTTTATATGTCTATATGCTATTTTCACTGTTATTGATTGATTATTGATTTTTATTATTCCTTGGGACTCAGTTTATGGAGTTTGTATACTAGACTCAAGTTAATTACAGCAAATATCTTTGTCATATTTTAGTCGGACTAAAAGACAAGACTATATGTAAATGTAGTTGATTTAGTTGGATCATCACTTTAATCATGCAGGCATACTGTACACTTGTGCCCTTTTTGCTTCCTTTATGATGAATTCCTGTTCTGTTCTTTGACTATATACAGTAAGTGTCTATTTGTACGTCTCTAAATGTTTTGATGAATTGAACATGGTGGACCCAGCTCTTGTAAACAAGTGTAACAGTCTTTGTATTGAGTTGTGCTTGAAATGTACTGTAATTCTGTTAATAATAAATATTTCAATCAATCAATCAAAGCCCTTGGTCTTGTTGTGAACTTGTGATTATATGTTACTTTGCGTCTGTTTGATTACTCTGTTGTGTTGTTTATTTTTACACTATGCTGCTGTAATGTATATCGTATTATTTCCCTGCGGGGATAATAAAGCACATCTCGTCTCATCTCAATAGAGCGCCGAAGTCCTGACGTCACTGGCTCATCCCCTGATTCTAAAGTCCATGACGTCACTCGCTTATCCCCTGTTTCTAAAGTCCATGACGTCACTGGCTCATCCCCTGTTTCTAAAGTCCTGACGTCACTCGCTCATCCCCCGGTTCTAAAGTCCATGACGTCACTCGCTCATCCCCCGGTTCTAAAGTCCTGACGTCACTCGCTCATCCCCTGTTTCTAAAGTCCATGACGTCAGTCGCTCATCCCCTGTTTTTTAAAGTCCTGACGTCACTGGCTCATCCCCTGGTTCTAAAGTCCTGACGTCACTCACTCATCCCCTGTTTCTAAAGTCCATGACGTCACTCGCTCATCCCCTGTTTCTAAAGTCACTGACGTCACTCACTCATCCCCTGGTTCTAAAGTCCTGACGTCACTCGCTCATCCCCTGGTTCTAAAGTCCATGACGTCACTCGCTCATCCCCTGTTTTTAAAGTCCATGACGTCACTCACTCATCCCCTGGTTCTAAAGTCCATGACGTCACTCGCTCATCCCCTGGTTCTAAAGTCCATGACGTCACTCGCTCATCCCCCTGGTTCTAAAGTCCTGACGTCACTCGCTCATCCCCTGGTTCTAAAGTTCATGACGTCACTCACTCATCCCCTGTTTCTAAAGTCCTGACGTCACTCGCTCATCCCCTGTTTCTAAAGTCCATTACGTCACTCTCTCATCCCCCTGGTTCTAAAGTCCTGACGTCACTCGCTCATCCCCTCTGTTTCTAAAGTCCTGACGTCACTGTCTCATCCCCTGGTTCTGCCTGGTTCACGGAAGTAATTTCTCTATGGAGAATAACATCATCTTAAAATCGTTTATATAAGCATTGTGGTCCAAAAATAAACAAGCTGTCTCTGCGATATTGTCCGGGGAGGTGTCTCTGTATCGTTTGTGACAGTCAGTCACTCATATATATGATACAGTCTGTTTCTAGTGAAAATGTAACTAATTCAGTAGCAGTAAGTGTCAGTTGATCCTTCATATCCATATGAGTGAAATGGCCGCGGGGTGACATGTTTATTTTTCAAACACAGTTCTTATATGAGGCGATCTAAACTCCCCCCTATGGGGATTATAATGCAAATAAAAAGTACATCAACCCGTGGGCTTTTACTATAACTACCATGCCATGCCTCCACTTAGGTTCTTCTGCCTTTCCATAAATCTATAGCTGAGTTTAGTCGACTCACATGTAATGTAATGACATATTTTACACTTTGGTTGCATGCTGAAAATAGCAGATATGCAATCTCACAACGCGTCGCAGTATGTCAGTATATTTAGTCTTAGATTTAGTCACCATAGATTCGTTTTTATTTAGTTTTTATTTAGTTTTAGTCAGTGAAAAAAGGTAGTCGACGAACATTTTTCGTCTTAGTTTTAGTCGACGAAAACAACACTGCTACGACGCCAGTGGTTCTCAAACATCTTTGGCTCAGAGTCAAAAGGAAGGAAAATAAGTAACAAACAGGTATCTCTTATGTATGTACCTGCATGTATATACACAAGATGTAACAATAAAGTACACAACCTTGAACAACTATATTTCATCCATGGCACCCCTGAATTATACATAATGCTTTTATTAACGGTGTAGCGTAGTGTATACATGTCATATTCCATCCATCCATCTTCAACCGCTTAGCCGTAGTCGGGTCGCGGGGGCAACAGCTCCACCAGAGCGCTCCAGACTTCCCTCTCCTCCAGCGCAACATTAGTATAACTTCCTCCTGGGGGATTCCGAGACGTTCCAAGGCCAGTGAGTCGATGTGTTTCCTCCATTTGGTCCTTGGTCTGCCCCGGGGTCTCCTCCCTGCAGTGGGCGTCTCCCTAGGGAGGTCCATATGTCATATTACGGTACATAAATGTGTACATCTTCCCCCTATATATAAGATACAGTAGCTATAGCTATATTCCTATAAGGACAACTTGACAGAATATCGTTTCCATTATAGGACAGATTGAAAATAGCAAAATGTAGCAGTGTTTAACCACTTGAACCCATGCAGGGCATCGCTATTCTGCGGGGAACATTCTGCCAAGAATATAAGCTCACATGTTTTGTGGTGAGATTGTAGATCTGCTATATTTGACGAATGTTTTGGTATAAGAGATTTGATTTGGTGCGGATGGAAAAGGAACGCACCAATCACAGTGCAACTCGGGGCCATTGTTTATTAATGTTTTGATCCAAAAAGAAGAATCCGAGATATTGCGATTCTAAAAACTGAGTCACCATATAGATGGCATATAAGCCAGCGCAATTTTCTCTTATGTTATGTTATGGACCAGAGTGTACATAGGCGGCGGGTGCCCTTCCCAAAAATTATGCTGGATATTTTTTTAAATATATATAATATATGTGCGCAGCATTATAGAAGGCTATTGTGTGTGTGTGTGTGTGTGTGTGTGTGTTGTCGCTGCCCCCTGGTGATCGCTGATCGGATATAGGCTATAGCCTACACTATACAGCATATGATTGACTACTATTGGTATGTCTGTAAACCTCGTCCTTCCAGTCGCTTTGTAGCAAAGAGTAGCGCGCGGCCGCGCGCTGGTTTGTTTTGGGAAACAGCAAAATGTCTTTTTCAATGCAAATATAAAGTAGCCTAATTCAGAAGAAGAAGCTGTGAGTCGGCTGTGTCAGAACTCAGCAGCACCAGTGCCTAGGCTGCACGGTTCACAGTTCACACCACTGCAGCAACACTGACACGTTCAGCGGAGTGACTGCTGTCTCTGTGCCGTCTGTAGAGCCATGAGCCGCGACTCCCGGAGGGGCAGCAACACCGCCGGGTAATCTACACTGAGTACTGACTGACTCGAGACTTGAGAAAAAGACGTCCAAAAGTCGTTGTCTGGGTATAGGCTAATTCATTGGTAAAAGTATGCTAAATAACTCATTTTTAGACCATCTGGGAAATAAATAAATAAATAAATCCGCGGCGGCGGCCTCGCTTCGCTCGGCCGCGAGAGTCCCCCCCCAAACGCAATTCTATAGCCTACCCAAAGGTAAAACTCACCCGCCGCCTATGAGAGTGTACTTTTACTTTTGGTACTTTAGGTACATTTTAATGGCACTATACTTTTGTACTTTTACTCAAGTACCTTTTGAATTGCCTGACTTTTACTTTACGTAACATTTTATTTATGTTTTACATTGCAGTATTGATACTTTTACTCGGTCATATAACTGCCAGGTGTTAAAGCTCCTGTATATAGCGCCCGTTTTCCTTCTTTTGTTGGTTCACTCACTGTGTTTTGTCATATGGCTTCCCTGTTGGCTCCAGTTAGCTCATAGCATTAGATATTAGATGTCATGGCTTCCCTGTTAGCTCCAGTTAGCTCATAGCATTAGATATTAGATGTCATGGCTTCCCTGTTAGCTCCAGTTAGCTCATAGCATTAGACAGGTCGTGTTTAGAGTCGTGTAGTGGTGTGTGCTTTCAACACCTGGCAAAAAAAAAAAGCAGTATATAGGCTATATTTACTTTGTGTCTTTTCTTTTCTCCACCACTGATGAAGTGAACAGTGGAGTTGAGTATTATAGCTTAATGTCCATCACTTGAAAGACTTGCACAATATCAGTTAACAGTTAACAGTGTTAAACACGGAGGGCTTTTAGCAGACAGTAAACAAACGACTACTGATGCTCTCTGCTGTGTTTTATGACTCTATGGTTCAAAGCCACTTGGGGGGGGGGGGGGGGATTTTGGACTTGGCAGTGTCACACACACACACACACACACACACACACACGCACAGTGGTGTTGACACAGATGTCTGCTCTATTCTCTCTCGCTCGCGCGCGCGCACACACACACACACACACACACACACACACACACACATGCCCGTGAAATGTGGTGCATGGGTTGCATGCCATGCTTTTGTCTGGATTGACCAGTCGAGGTAAGAGGACTATGATTCAAGACAGAGGTTAACTTATATTACATTATATGGTTTAGAACTTTTTTCGGCTTTCGCCTTTATAAATGTGTTTCAAGTTAAACAATATAAAAAGGTCACAGAAATTATGTTGAAAATGATAGCAGACCTGCACCATGAAGCACGTGACTTTCTGAGCTTATATATCTTTGACTTTGACAAAGACTATAAACTATTATATAATAAGGGCATTTTATTTTATATATGCAGTTTTAATCATTAGCTCGTTGTCTTATTTTTTATTTTTTACACAAAGCCTCGTTTTTATTTGTGTTATTTCAGTTGGACTAAAATGTGTCAAATAGTAGTTTTAATTGGTGCTACTCAACCGTCAAGGTGAAAGCCATGAGCGCGCGTAGATTCCATGAAGACTGCACTGGAATTTGGTTCAAAAGGGCAACAAGCAACCATATAGAATTAATAGAATTATGATTTTTAAACAGCTATATGATAGATAGATAGATAGATAGATATATTTTTACCTCCTTTATGATTAATTCCTAATTTCCTGTTCTGTTATTTGACTATATAGAAGTGTCTATTTGTACGTCTCTAAATGTTTTGATGAATTGAACACATGCGGTGGACCCTCTTGTAAACAAGTGTAATGCTTTATTGGGTCGTCCTCCACTCACAGTTAACAGTCTTTGTATTGAGTTTGTGCTTGAAATGTATACTGTCATTCTGCAAACTGATTGACTTAATTGATTTAAATCAATCAATCAACAATCAATGGATAGATAGTATGCGTGCTTCTCGATCGTTCACCGACCGATCCATGTGATTTTCAATTAGCTACATAATTATAAAATAATATAGGGCTTTATAGGCCTATAACTATAATTGATTAAAAAAAGGACATGTCTTTGGCTTTCTGAAAAATGTCGATTATTTTAGGGGATTTTAAAGGTTAAGATTAAAGGCCATTGGCCAATACAAAATGTATAGGTGTCGAGTCGCTTAATTGCCGAATAGACGCCATCGGATATTTTTTTGGCATGGACTCATGGAGTATGAATTGGAATAAAATCAGGTCATATTTCCAGTGGCGAGGGCCTGCTGCATGCAGGCATGGCTATCATCACTGACGCAATAATTAATATATCTTATGGCATGCTGTCGGATTAAAAAAAAACGTTCATATGGACATGCATAAAATGGCAGGTTTCTTATTTTTGTATTTTTTGTTCTGGAATTTCCATCATAACATGCGCATTAATTAACCAATCAGGCTGGTCCGTTTTTATATGTGAGCGTCAATAAAATAAAATAAAATAAAATAAAAGAGAGTAAACTTGCACATCACTGAAACCGCATTTAGTTTTATTAAAATTAAATAAAAACAAAAATGGGCTATACTATATGATCAATGTGATCTCCACCTTCACGACACCATGTATACCTTTCTCACCAAATGTTATTTTTATCATTCGATCATAATCATATTCACACTATAGTGGTCTATTCATAAATGATAGCTTAAAATCGTATAGGCTAATCTGTATGTATTATATTGGTCGACCGTTGGCATTAGTTTTGTTGAATCATTCAACAAAACTAATGTCAACGGTCGTACCTGATACCTTTAAAGAACAATACATTCAACTTGAATGTATTGTTCTTCAGGTACGGAGGAACCGTCGCCCTTAATCCGTCTCGCCCTCGATGTTTTTCCGCCGGCCTCACGCCGACCGCCCGGTGCCGCGGTTCTTCTATGGGGCCTATATTCTTTATTTTGTTTTACTGAGAATAAGGCTAGAAATAAGTTTAGGGTCAGGTCAGGCATAGTTTTACTGGGGTTATGTTTGGGTATAGGGTTAGATTTAAGCATATAGTTTTATTTTTACGGAGGTCAAGGTTAGGAATAGTTTTAGGTTTATAAGGCATATAAGCTTTAAATCTGGCTTAATGACTTAATTGTAAAACATAGGCTTAGGCTATATGATATGTGTATCACTATATGAATTATGAAGCACACACACAGTACAGCCTTATATTAATGTGGATACCCAAGTTTAAAATGGGCTGATTGAGATTTCCTTTAAATGAAAACGCAGGATCTTTCTATATGAAAAAAAAAGACAGCCTAATTCGCCCGTCAATCGGTACTAGCCTATTACTAATGTTCCACCAACAATGAATGAACAATTATATTGCGACAAATCGGGTTGTTTAAATAGCTTTTAAGATGACTAATACATTGCATGCACTATTAAATGTTTGATCAGAATCGCACGGAGTGCGAGTCTCACACGAAATTATCTTATATATATATATATCAAAGCAACGTGGACGTGATTCTAGGAAAACTGGGTGCAAATGTCTTCCGTTTCAGTCTTATATATGGCTATATAGTCGTTAATCGTGCATGGAGATGTCTATAATGAACATATCGTGTGATCTGTGATGATGTCTATGAGCAGCCTTGAAGAATGGATTAGGGTGGAAATAATGCCGGGATCACACATAGCAGCAGCACGGTGGATTCTCTTTTAGACACAAACCTCCAATTTACGGGATTATTGAATGTATTCAACATGCAGTGGTGGAACAAGTATATATGGCTCACATTTTTACTTATAAGTAGGCTAAAAGTAGTAATACTGCAATGTAGAAAATATTCTGAAGTATTAGATTTCAGATGTTTATATTGAAGGGACTGCAGCCTTGATATGCGGCGCATCTCATTTTCAAGAGGGGCCCATGCACGTATAAAAGTCCAGAATGAAAGGCTATCTTGACTCTTGAGTAAAAGTATACAAAAGTAGGCTATTGGTATTTGGTATAGCCTATATCAAAAATGATGACTACCAATAGGCATAGTGGAAATCATTGCAGCCTATAATGCTATATCTACAATATACAAAACTAATATTGCATATAGTGAATGCGTATATTGTCATGTCCTTTTGCACTATATATAGGACCTAATCCTTGAGTATAAAAGTAGCATATCAAAATTATGACCTAAAGTATAGGAATAGGCCTATAGTAGAAATCATTGCAGCCTATAATGCTAATTATATACATATTATTATACAAAACTAATATTGCATTTAGTGAATGCATGCGTGTATTTCTGCCTATATATCGTCTTTGCCCTTTTGCACACATATGACCATATTCATTCCCGATCTGGATTGTTGCACATATATTTGCCTGCATCTGCATCATGTAGTCTGCAGGCTAATATAAACCAGACCGAATCAGCCGTTGGTTTATTAGCCAGACTACATGTATAGTACAGTATATGGTTGGTATATACAGTGCGTGCTGAGATATATATGGCTTCATTAGATTGTTTTGTTTCTACTGTCGCCGACTGTGTTTTGCGGGCGCGCACGCACACACACACACACACACACACACACACACACACACACACACACACACACACACACACACACACACACGCACACACACACACACACACACCGTATACACTTAATTGTTCAATAATGGTGCAACACTGCAAAACACACGCATGTGCACCAACAAGCTGGAAAATGTTTTACTGTGTGTGTGTGTGTGTGCGTGTGTGTGTGTGTGTGTGTGTGTGTGTGTGTGTGTGTGTGTGTGTGTGTGTGTGTGTGTGTGTGTGTGTGTGTGTGTGTGTGTGTGTGTGTGTGTGTGTGTGTGTGTGTGTGTGTGTGTGTGTGTGTGTGTGTGTGTGTAGGCGAGGCTTCCTTGGATAATCTGACCCGTGCACATGCACACATGTACACCTTTAAAAAAAAAAGGGTGGAAAAAAGATGAGAAAAAAAAACCCGCCTCTGCAATAAGAGACAGCTCTGAAGTTCACTGAGCAGAAAAGAACAGACCAGCCCATGAATCAACACTTATATGGATGTGAAAAGTTTACGGGACAAGAGGAGAGAGTTTGGAAAGTCAACATTACATAGGCATATAATATAGGCTATGAGAAACTTTGATTCAGAAGAACTGAAATCACATTTACTCAAATGCATTCTTTATTTGACACGTGCTGGAGTATTATTATGATCCCGTCATGTATCTGCCCAGCTGTACTTACCTCGGTTCCGTCCACCCTCCGTCGGCCCAGCAGCCTCTCCACACCGACCTGACGGCCGCGCAGGCCTCCTCCTCCGCCGCCGCTCTGCAGCGACCCAACCCGGCCGGCCTCCAGCGACCCAACCCGGCGACGGCTTACCGGGATATATTCGACCCTACACCGGGATTACTGGACCACCACCACCACCACCACCACCCGACCGGCAATGCAGCAGATTATTACCCCCAGAACTACTGCTCTCAGTGCCCTGGCCCGCGGTGCCACCACCTCCACCACCACCAGGCGGGGAAACTGTCACTGTACCACCGGGCGAACCGCGTCGCTTCCTCGGCCTCCTGCTGCTACGCAGAGCGGCTCTTCCGCAGCAGGGAGCCGGCGGGAGTCCAGGGACTCTCCTCGCCGCCGACGACGGAGAGACGGTTCAACAGCGACGGCTTCCTCTACGGCCAGGCGTTTCACTTCCCCCCCGAGAGCCCCGGGCTCGCTGCCCGGAGGACCGCCGCGGCGTGCGAGAGGCCCGGCGGACCGCTGCTGCTCTCACCCCGGAGCGGAGTCCTCCCGCACGGCTTCGACCACTTCTACGACCCGCCGACGGAGGACGAAGGACGGGGGATAATAACGCAGGAGGAGGAGGAGGAGGTGGTGGTGGAGGGACAGACGAACTTGGCGGAGCCCTGCGGGGCGGGCCGGGGCGACCAGCAGAGACCACCCGGGGATGAGGAGCAGGGGCCCGGGGTGGACGAGAAGGAGAGGCCGGGGTCTGAGGCCCTCAAGGCGGACAGGGAGGACGGGGAACACTCGTTCTTATCCAGCTGCAATGGAGAAGCCTCTCATCCGTCCAGTAAGTATAAGATCATTGCTCATGATAAAATCTGATCATATTTAATTATGAATATAGTAGGCTAGATATTATTTAATTTAATATAGCATTTAGACCTAGATAAGAGTCTAAATACAATAAAAAATAGGCTAAATATAAAGGCCTTGCAAAAATACAGACATATGACACAGATTAAATATGTTGTGGGCTAATCACTACTACATTCCATAACTTAAAATGTTAAATGTTTTTGATTATCTTAAAGAGAAATCCAGACCAAAACACACCAATCAGCCTATAATCCTTTGTCCTTGAATTGTTTCCATAGATTCCTCTATTCTCCATTTCCACCACCCCTCCCACAGTAGCCCAAATTGCAGCTATAGTTGTTTTATAATCCAGGTATTTTATATATATATATATATATATATATATATATATATATATATATATATATATATATAGCTTAATTGGCTTTGTTTAATTCATGTATTATGTTGTTTTATTAGATATATGTTTTTATGTAAAGCTTTGTAACTTTAACTGTCTTAATGCATGCTCTATAAAAAGTTTATAATAATAATAATAATAATAGTTATTGTTTTGTTATTATTAGTATTATTAGTAGTATTTGCGAACGCAGTGATTGCGAACGCAGTGAGCACTTACTATGAGACCTAGCAGATCATGTCTGTCTGTCTGTCTGTCTGTGTGTCCGTGTTTCACGCTTTTGTGCCCATATATGGAGCTGAGTGATCTGTTTGTGATTGATGCAACACACTCCATATTTGGACGTATAGCTGCTTTGGGGACTCCTTATATGGTTATATGGCTAAGTTAAAAACTTAACTTGTAATAGTAGTAGTAGTAGTAGTAGTAGTAGTAGCCTAGTGGTATTTGTGTCTGGGTAGCTCAGTCGGTATAGACAAGGGTTTGTTGTGCGATAACAGCTAAAATGACATGTTTGTGCATTAGTGCTGCAGCTGGGGTTGTGCAATAACAAGAAGTCACGTGTGTTTTGTTTTATAGCTTGTATGTTGTTTTGTGATATGATGATGCACTGATTGGTTGGCACTTTTAATTTCGTTGTACACGTTTGGCAATGACAAATACAGATCTATCTATAGAGGTCTCTCCTTTGGACCACATGTAGGTTCATGGGTTCGATCCTGGGAACCGTCAACTCAGTGTATAACCCATTCTGAACCATTTTGGTGTCAGCATCATGTTATGCTTTAGCTATTGAAAATTAGCAGATCTACAAGCTCATAGCGCGCCACAGAGTGGCGCGCTACGAGCTTGTAGGTCTGCTATTTATTTTTTTTAAATCGGAGAACGACTGACATTTTTAGAATCTGATCTCAGGTCAGAATGGGTTCATCAGACCAGTGTGTGTCCAGTGGAAACCTCGTATGAATCTGATCTCAGGTCAGAATGGGATAAGTACGAGTAGCACGGCCTGGGTGGAGTATAGATAAGCCTGGGTGGAGTAGCATAGCCTGGGTGGAGACTCCATCTCCCAGAGGTCTAGTGCATTGTAACAGGGACAGACTCCATCTCCCAGGGGTCTATGGTCACTAGTGCATTGTAACAGGGACAAACTCCATCTCCTAGGGGTCGATAGTCACTAGTGCATTGTAACAGGGACAGACTCCATCTCCTAGGGGTCGATAGTCACTAGTGCATTGTAACAGGGACAGACTCCATCTCCCAGAGGTCTATAGTCAATTCAATTCAATTCAAAGGACTTTATTGGCATGAGAAAACATACGTTTACATTGCCAAAGCAGAAAGAACAATACAACAATACAGCAATACAATCAAAACAAAAATGATGTACTTTGAAGGTCAGAATCTTCAATAGATCAACTTCTGTGTACCAAGATCACTCGATGCACGTATAGTGCAGGAATATACACAATGATTAGTCTTTAGGGTGGTTGTGTTCCATTTGATATCCTTCTCCTATCACAGCAACTCACACATCTTGCTGCTGTGTTTGCACGTTGTTGTACTTCGCCCAGCAGATATGGGAGTTTTTTGTCATTGGTCATGTTTTCAAAATCTCTGTGTGTAGTGGGAATCTGTGGGAAGTATGCGTCTCTGATGTCTTGGTACAATGGACAGATGGTTAGGAAGTGTAGCTCGGTTTCCACTTCGTTTAGTGTGCAGTGGGTGCATAGTCTGTCTTCTCTCGGGATACAGGTCTGCCTATGACGGCCTTTCTCGATCGCGAGACTGTGCTCACTGAGTCTGTACCTATATAGTTAAGATTTGTCTTTGTTTTGGGTCGGTCACAGTGCGCAGGTATTCTGCCACTGTGTATTCTCTGTTTAGGGCCAGATAGCATTCTATAGTTTACTCTGCTTTTGTGTTGCTTCTTTCCAATGTGTCAGATAGTTTTCCCTTTGCTGTTTTATAATTTGGTTTAGTCCAATGGGTTTTCTATCTCGTGGCCCAGGGGTCAAGAGACTGTTTGGTTGGAGTTAAGATTTCACATGAAAACACAACTCAATACAAAGGCTGTTACTGTGGACGACACACTGATAAAGCATTACACTGGTTTACAACAGGGTCCACCATGTTCAATCCATCAGGACATTTAGAGACGCATACAAATTATACACTTAAAAAAAAACAGGAAATCATGTAAGGAAGTAAAAAGGGAAAATAAACATATACAGTAAAGGGGGTGGGGGGGGATTCAGATTTTACGGGGGCCAGTTTCGAGTTACCGGCTGATACCGACAATAAGCCACTCCCGACCTAATAACATTATTATGAATAATAATAATAACAACAATATTATTCTCAAAAGGAACTTAAAGGGACACTTCACCATTTTTGCAAAAGAAAAAAATATGTCAATGACGTTTAGAAGATTTAGAACACTTTCCTCTCGGTCTAAAATTCCCATAATGCTTTGGTGCACTGCTCCTCTTTGTGGATATAGGGGGGAGGGCTGTCTCTAAATCTGCTAAACTATCCACACTTTTCCTGGGCTGTGTGTGCTCCAGTTCCTGTTGATTTCATTGGATATCATTGGTCCTCTGACCAGTTTCATTGGCTTTCATTGGATCAAATCGACAGGAACTGGAGCACACACAGTCCAGGAAAAGTGTGGATGTTTTTTAATTTTTGCAAAAAAGGGTGAAGTTTCCCTTCGACGATTGGATCCATTGGATTGGATGACGGACAGATGTTGTAAAATAGATATATTTAGTTATAGTTAACTCCCTCTCGTCATGAAGGATGCTGTAAAAATTGATACAGTTAGTTCCCTCTCGTCATGACGGATGTTTTTGCACGATAAAAAGCGGCGTTAATTTAACCCATTCTGGTCGGGAACCCATTTTGGTGTTTGGCACTATGTTATGCTTTAGCTATTGAAAAATAGCAGATCTACAAGCTCGTAGCGCGCCAACGAGTGGCGCGCTACGAGCTTGTAGGTCTGCTATTTTTGAGAAATCGAAGAACGACTGACATTTTTTTTAATCTGATCTCGGGTCAGAATGGAAAACTGTCAGGATGTAGAAGACATTTTTAGAATCTGTTCTCGGGTCAGAATGGAAAACTGTCAGGATGTATAGAAGACATTTTTATAGAATCTGATCTCAGGTCAGAATGGAAAACTGTCAGGATGTATAGAAGACATTTTTAGAATCTGATCTCAGGTCAGAATGGAAAACTGTCAGGATATAGAAGACATTTTTATAGAATCTGATCTCAGGTCAGAATGGAAAACTGTCAGGATGTATAGAAGACATTTTTAGAATCTGATCTCAGGTCAGAATGGGTTAACTGCTATAAGGAGGAGGCCCTATATGAGCGTTGTAAATGGAAGGAGTGCGTGCGTTAACGCGCCGATGCTAAACAAATAACGGACTTTAACAACACGTTTCCACTTACATAAGGACGGTGTGAATGACCTCGTGTCACATGGTGTGTGTGCAGTAAGCCTATATATGTTCGCCTTCGTTCGTGCATAATTAAATCTCTTTGGGTCATTATCGTTTAATCCTTCGGATCATTATAATTACGCACGCACGCCGCAATGGTATGCAGTAAAAAAAGGCCCAGTGCGTCTGTGGTGCGGACGAGGCTGTTTTAAATGTGTCTGATGGATTAGACATCAGAGCGGACATGCATTCTCCATGGACACATCATGGCCAGTAACCAGCGGTGGAAAGTAACTCATTACATTTAGATTTACTCAAGTATATATACTGTATACTTCAGTATAGCCCATATCGACAATGGCTTTTCTGTTTACCAGTGGTTCCATTTCCCGGCTTATAGTAAGTCATTGGTTCTCAACCAGTGGTCCGGGGACCACCAGTGGTCTTTGAGGGGGTTCCAGTGGTCTTTGAGGGGGTTCCAGTGGTCTTTGAGGGGGTTCCAGACTTCCAGGTGGTCCCCAATAATAATGAAACTCTCAAGAGTTAAATTATTTAATTATTATTAATTATTATATATTATAATAAAGGGCCTTTCTGTGTGGAGTTTGCATGTTCTCCCCGTGTCCCCTAGGGTAGGTACCCTCACAAAAACATGCAGTAATCCTGGTCTCTAAACTGCCTCCCCCTGGCCAGCCGGGATGTCTGATGGAGGGGAAAGGAACTGGTTGGAATAACGTGTTCCTTCCACGCGCTACGTCCAACCAGGGAAACTCCCCCCTGTCAGGTGTAAAGGAGCAACTTGGACACTCAAGCATGAAGGAAGCATGAGTTAAGTCCGTTGCTCTCCCCAGGTTGGCGGAGGGTGTGTAGAGCCCAGGATCACATTAGATGATTGACACAGGGGTGAAAAATGGGTTACAAAATCGTGGGATAAAAAATATAAAAAAAAAAAAAAAAGAGTTAAATTATTAACCATCTGCATTACTTTATTTAAAAGATGTCTATAGAATTAGAGAATGTAGAATAATTGTTATTTTGACGTTTGCCTGATGTTGTCTCTGGGTGTGGAGTCTGTGGACGAAATCCTATCCAAATAATAGAAGAAAAAATATAACAAAATATTCTACGTTTTGGGTCTGAGAGGCTAAATGTCATCCACAATAAGCTATACTGTAATAAGCATTTTTGGGCTTGTTTTAAAATTGTAGTATAAAAGTTGCTCATCTGGGCTTGTTTCCTATAATGTTGTTTTAACCAGTGGTTCCCATTTCTTTTCCATGTAAAGGACAGCCAGAAGTATTTGTCCGTGCACTGCCCTCCGAAATTAAGGGTGCGTTCGGAAATGCGCACCGCCGGGAATGTGGTCATGTGGTTTGTTGAGTGTGGTGGGCGGTGACGTCACAGTGTGCCTTATTTACCAACAACCACAGCTGTGACGCTGTTCACACCGCGGTGGCCCAACGGTTTGCGGAGCGGTCTTGATATCGGAAGGTCGCTATAGTTCGTATCCCCGGACCGGCACGTTAAAATTGAACCCCTATATACCATGAAATGTTCTATGAGCAGGGCCTGGCTGTAAACAAGTTCTTGAGCTTAGTCCAGTTACCCTGCAGGGTAAACATAGTACCTTTCCTTTCCTTAGTCCAGTTACCCTGGGTAAACATAGTACCTTTCCTTTCCTTAGTCCAGTTAGTAGTTACCCTGGGTAAATATAAATATACATTATATGAATTTCAAATTGAGTGAAAATAGCAGATCTACATTTTCACAATTTTTTCAATAACAGCAATGCATTGATATATAGATATAAAAAAACCATTTAGTATGTTTGAATACTTGAGCGTGTGCTTGAGTATATAAATACACTGAGACACAGGCCCAGTCAGACGGAGGTCATGTGACAGAGGTCACGACTCAGTGACCTATGACCTATGCCCTCTGCTGCCATCTTGAACTCTTCCTGCTGACTCAAGACTTTGACTTTCTCCTTGAATCCCCCCCCCCACCACCCCCCACCACTACCCCGACAGTCAGCGGAAGAAGTATACCTTTACTGAAATAGTTGAAATATTGATTGATTGATTGATATTGATTGATTGATTGGACATGCGTTTGACTTTTTGCAGGCCAGTTCTGAGTTGCAGCCAAGTGCTCTTTCAGAGTGGTTTTGAAGGAGGCTATACGCTGTAGGGATGCCTGTTTAATTTATGACCGTCGGTAGGGCGTTCCACATTTTTGTAGCATAGCTCTCTCTCTCTCTCTCTCTCTATCTCCCTCTCTCTTTCTCGGTGTGTGTGTGACTGGGTGCGCGGTTTGTGTGTGTGTGTGTGTGTGTGTGTGTGTGTGTGTGTGTGTGTGTGTGGATTGCTGAAGCAAACGTAGAGCAAAACAATATGCACAATTAAATATTAAAAAGTATATAAACAGAGCTGCATGTGTTAGGGCCGATTCATACTCCTATTTTAGAGCCGAATAAATGTCGGCTCGGCGCTGTAGAGCCTACAATGTGACGTCATTTGAGGTTCGGGGGGGGGGGGGGGGGTACCGTCCTAAAGTCGTCTCTTCGGTGCTACTGAAAATCTCTGATGAGCCGAAATCATTTCGGCACTACAGCGCCGAAACAGCGGTGAAATAGGAGTATGAATCGGCCCTTATAGATTGCAACTTTGAGGGAAGACCAATATGTTACCAAATATTTTAAAACGCAATTTATTAAAATGTTTTTTATATTATTTTGCTCTATATGTACAGTATATAATGCATGTACCGAGTGCAGGCACACACACATACACACACACACACACACACACACAATGATTTGAATACTGGACTACTCACCCCGGTGCTTGCCCGTTTTTCCTCCCGGAATGTTCCCCAGTGAGGGGGATAACTTTGTAATATGCTATTGGCTGTTTGTATTCTATTTGGAAAAATATAAAAAGATACTGCTGTGGAAAGGCTATATTATTTGACTTATATTGAACCAATAAACAATTTAGTATTATTTAGTATATGTAAGGTTTTGCCCCTTCAAATGGTACCTCGTCAGATAATCCCCACATTATCCTACAACAACTTCTGTGAACAGACTTCACTGTAGTAGCTTTTCATAAATTATATTTGTACTTAGGCTGTTCTGCTGTCATGGAAGTTTATAGTTAGAGAAATTCAAAGTCCAGCCGTCTGCTGTCCAGCCTCTCCCACCCCCTCACTGGGGAAAATTCTGGGAGGAAAACAGAAACGGGGCGAGTAGTCTTGTTACCAATGATTTGTAGTGTTTAGGTCGCCGTATTCCATTAGTCTTCTCCCGTCACAGCAGCTCACAAATCTGGCTGCTGTGTTTGCACATTGTTCTGTGGCACCCAACGGATACTGTGCTGCACCCAACACCAACAGACATGTTGGGTGACTCAGCTTCTGCCTCACCCAACACCAACAGACATGTTGGGTGACTCAGCTTCTGCCTCACCCAACACCAACAGACACAGCTTCTGCCTCACCCAACACCAACAGACTGCTGCACCCAACACCAACAGACATGTTGGGTGACTCAGCTTCTGCCTCACCCAACACCAACAGACACAGCTTCTGCCTCACCCAACACCAACAGACATGTTGGGTGACTCAGCTTCTGCCTCACCCAACACCAACAGACTCAGCTTCTGCCTCACCCAACACCAACAGACTGCTGCACCCAACACCAACAGACATGTTGGGTGACTCAGCTTCTGCCTCACCCAACACCAACAGACACAGCTTCTGCCTCACCCAACACCAACAGACATGTTGGGTGACTCGGCTTCTGCCTCACCCAACACCAACAGACATGTTGGGTGACTCGCTTTCTGCCTCACCCAACACCAACAGACATGTTGGGTGACTCGGGTTCTGCCTCACCCAACACCAACAGACAAGTTGGGTGACTCAGCTTCTGCCTCACCCAACACCAACAGACATGTTGGGTGACTCAGCTTCTGCCTCACCCAACACCAACAGACACAGCTTCTGCCTCACCCAACACCAACAGACTGCTGCACCCAACACCAACAGACATGTTGGGTGACTCAGCTTCTGCCTCACCCAACACCAACAGACACAGCTTCTGCCTCACCCAACACCAACAGACATGTTGGGTGACTCAGCTTCTGCCTCACCCAACACCAACAGACTCAGCTTCTGCCTCACCCAACACCAACAGACTGCTGCACCCAACACCAACAGACATGTTGGGTGACTCAGCTTCTGCCTCACCCAACACCAACAGACACAGCTTCTGCCTCACCCAACACCAACAGACATGTTGGGTGACTCGGCTTCTGCCTCACCCAACACCAACAGACATGTTGGGTGACTCGCTTTCTGCCTCACCCAACACCAACAGACATGTTGGGTGACTCGGGTTCTGCCTCACCCAACATCAACAGACATGTTGGGTGACTCGGCTTCTGCCTCACCCAACACCAACAGACATGTTGGGTGACTCGGCTTCTGCCTCACCCAACACCAACAGACATGTTGGGTGACTCGGGTTCTGCCTCGTTTCGTGGGCAGTGGTGGGTGCACAAATTTTATTCAAAGAGTATGACATTATGCAATTTTCACAGACAGAGAATATGACTCTTTGTTTTTTTACATTTTCTCCCACAACTCCTTTCCCAGTCATCCCCACCCTGCACCCACCATCTTTCCCCACGAGGCCAGACATACAAACAACATATAAACACATAAACACAGGTATAAAACCAATAGGTTGAGTACAAAACAATACACACTACATACAGTATACACAGGTATAAAACCTAGACAAGATACTAAGATACAAAGAAAGGGATCATATGGTTATGATTAATGAACAACTTAAATTCTTTGTTTAGACTTTAGAGTTACATATATAGCATATTGTTTTGCTCTAGCTTTGGGTATGATGATTTTCTTCTCTTCGTGTTTACTTATAATTTGGTTTAGTAAGCAAAGCAAAGCAAAGTTCTTTGTTTACCCAGGGTATAACTGGACTAAGCCAAGGCCTTGTTTACAGCCAGGCCCTGCTCATAGAACATTTCATGGTAGGGGTTCAATGCCTTGCACTTCAGCGGGGTGGTCATTTTAACGTGCCGGTCCGGGGATGCGAACTGGCGACCTTCCAGAATCAGAATCAAACTTTATTGTCACATCACATTACAAGTATTAATATGGGTGAAATTCTTGTTTGTGCAGGCTCATCATTACAGTTAAAAAGAAGAAAGAAAGTGCATAGTACATGACTAAACTACATGGTACAATGTATGCATAATAAAAATAATTAAATAAAGTGATGTACAGTAGCCTAGTATATATAAATTAGTCTCTACTAAAAGGAGACCAATCTAGTTCAAACTGTGCGGCGTCACCAGTCCTATATTTCTTGTTCAGCAGTCTAATTGTGGACAAGTAGAAACTGTTCAAGAGTCTGGTGGTGCTGCTGCTCTTCCGGTATCAAGACCGCTCCGCAAACCGTTCGTCCACCGCTGTCACTGCCCGTCCTGTTTGTTTTCTGGTGGTTGTGGTTGTGTTTGTGTTGACGAGTCCCAGAACAACATCCAGTACCCTGCAGACAGTGTAGGATACAAAAAAACAACTAATTTAGCTCCTTCAAGGACTGTCAAACCAAACTCAGCTTCTTCTACGCAACGGTATAGAGTCCGTTCTCCTATATGGCAGTGAATGCTGGACCTTGAAGCCAACCCTGCAGAAGTCTCTCGATGGGTGCTACACCAGAATGTTGCGGGCAGTACTCAACATCAATAAGAACACACATGTTACAAACACAACTCTGTATGATGGAATGCCAAGGGTGAGCCAGAAAATAGCAGCCAGGAGAATGAGACTAGCAGGACACTGCCAAAGACACCAAGAGCTGCCAGCAGGACACACTGCCAAAGACACCAAGAGCTGCCAGCCAGCAAACTAGTGCTGTTGGAACCAACACACGGGCATACCGGTCACGAGGACGTCCCACGCTAACATAACGTGGATGTATACTCAAGAACGACGCAGGAGCCCAAAGTACCAACGAACTGGCCGGATGTATGGAGAACCGGGATGACTGGAAACGACGATGGAGGGCTCGTCCGAGGACGACCTAGAGAAGGACTGTGTCACATTGCAACTTTGTGATAGAATTTGTAATAGAAATTACGACAATATAATGTATAATAATAATAATCTCTCTCTCTCTCCACAGAGTCGTGTGGTAGCAGCAGCAGGAAGAAGCGGTGTCCGTACTCCAAGCAGCAGCTCAGAGAGTTGGAGAGAGAGTTTTTCTTCAACGTTTACATCAACAGGGAGAGACGAGTTCAGCTCTCACGCCTGCTCTGCCTGACCGACAGGTGTGTGTGTGTGTGTGTGTGTGTGTGTGTGTGTGTGTGTGTGTGTGTGTGTGTGTGTGTGTGTGTGTGTGTGTGTGTGTGTGTGTGTGTGTGTGTGTGTGTGTGTGTGTGTGTGTGTGTGTGTGTGCGTGTGTGTGTGTGTGTGCGACTGTGTGTGTGTGTGTGTGTGTGTGTGTGTGTGCGACTGTGTGTGCGTGCATGTGTGTGTGTGCGTGTGTGTGCAAGTGCACGCCCAACCCTAATATACTGGCCAAAGCAACGCAGATGGGTCGAAATACATGTACGACTAAAAGAACGCGCAGCGGAGGTTGAACACAAAGCGCTGAGTCGTTCGTGACTCGATCCAGGCGCGTTCATGTGGAGGTTACAGCAATTCCGCTAGTTTGGCCACCAAATGTTGTATAAAACTATTTCTTCTTCTTCTTGTTCTGCAGACAGGTGAAGATCTGGTTCCAGAACCGACGGATGAAGGAGAAGAAGATGAACAGAGAACGACTCCAGTACTACACATCCAACCTGCTGTTCTGATGCATCCAACCACATCCAACCACATCCAACCTGCTGTTCTGATCCAACCACATACAACCACATCCAACCTGCTGTTCTGATGCGTCAAAACCACATCCAGCCTGCTGTTCTGATGCGTCAAAACCACATCCAGCCTGCTGTTCTGATGCGTCAAAACCACATCCAACCTGCTGTTCTGATGCGTCAAAACCACATCCAGCCTGCTGTTCTGATGCGTCAAAACCACATCCAACCTGCTGTTCTGATGCGTCAAAACCACATCCAACCTGCTGTTCTGATGCGTCAAAACCACATCCAACCTGCTGTTCTGATGCGTCAAAACCACATCCAGCCTGCTGTTCTGATGCGTCAAAACCACATCCAGCCTGCTGTTCTGATGCGTCAAAACCACATCCAGCCTGCTGTTCTGATGCGTCAAAACCACATCCAGCCTGCTGTTCTGATGCGTCAAAACCACATCCAACCTGCTGTTCTGATGCGTCAAAACCACATCCAGCCTGCTGTTCTGATGCGTCAAAACCACATCCAACCTGCTGTTCTGATGCGTCAAAACCACATCCAACCTGCTGTTCTGATGCGTCAAAACCACATCCAACCGTCTGTTGTGGTTGTGATGGATGCAGACACAGCAAAAATCCACATCCACTTATCCGATGGGTCGCGTCGCAGAGGGAAACAGATCCACATCTAACCTTTCCCCCGGACCACCTTAAATATACTTCATGCATTGCTGGGGGGATTGTGAGGCGTTCCCATGAAGGACCCCCGAGGTCCGGGTTCCCATGAAGGACCCCCGGAGTCCGGGTATAGCTCAGTCGGTACTCGGTAGAGCTCTCGCCTTTGGACCACAAGTTCCCCCGTGGGCTCCCCCAGAGTTAGTCGAAGTGTCCTTGAGCAAGACTCTGAACCCCTGATTGCTCCTGATGTGCTGGTTGGTGGTGCCTTGCATGGTTTCCTCCTCCATCGGTGTATGAATGTGTGTGTGAATGGGTGAATGTAATGCACCCATTGTAATGCTATCTATGTAAAGCGCCTTGGATAAAGGCGCTATATAAATGCACCATTTTCTCATGGGTTTCGATCCCGGGCATCGCCAACTCAACGTATGAGTATAGCACGGCTTGGGTGTGGAAAGTCGTGCGGTGCTCCACTTCAACCCATCTCCCAGGGGCATTGTAACGGGGACAGACTCCATCTCCCAGGGGCATGGTAAGGGGGACAGACTCCATCTCCCAGAGGTCTAGTGCATTGTAACAGGGACAGACTCCATCTCCCAGGGGTCTATAGGGCATTGTAACGGAGACAGACTCCATCTCCCAGGGGTCTATAGGGCATTGTAACGGAGATAGACTCCATTTCCCAGGGGTCTATAGGGCATTGTAACAGAGACAGACTCCTGCGTGTTACCGGCTGGTACCGACAATACTCCCGACCTACTTCCGGGCCTCCTGCCTCGTTCTGTACCGGATGGCCCCAAATCACCGCAACCGACTCCTCTCCACGTGAGCTTGTAGATCGGCTATTTTTAAAGGATTTCACACATTTTGGAAACTTCATGTGAAATGGGGCATTCTGCATAATGAGTATACTTTCAATACTCATCATACTTTTAACTTGAGTAAATAAATGTGAGTCCTTCCATCACTAGACATGTCAGTGAACTTAAAGGGCCACTTCACCACTTTTCAACTTATCTTCATATAATAGGTCCTCACTGATAATCTTGAAAACTTTGCGCAACTTTTTTCTGTCTCATATAGGAGGGCTGTGGGCAGTTCAGAAACCGTCTTCCAGTGACATCATCGATGGAGGACCTATATGAAGATAGGTTGAAAAGTGGTGAACTGGTCCTCTGAACGTTGAATGTTTTATAATTCATATGAAGTATTTTTTAGCCCCTCCTATATTCACCTATAGATTTCCATCTTACACAAACATTAAATTCAATGACAATTGAATGGAGAATTTACGTCATATGTGGACGAGCAAATGGACAGATGGTGTAAGATGCTAAGAACGCCCCTCGTGTACGAAAAGGAAAGGTACTATATGTTTACCCTGCAGGGTAACTGGACTAAGGAAAGGAAAGGTACTATGTTTACCCTGCAGGGTAACTGGACTAAGGAAAGGAAAGGTACTATGTTTACCCTGCAGGGTAACTGGACTAAGGAAAGGAAAGGTACTATGTTTACCCTGCAGGGTAACTGGACTAAGGAAAGGAAAGGTACTATGTTTACCCTGCAGGGTAACTGGACTAAGGAAAGGAAAGGTACTATGTTTACCCAGGGTAACTGGACTAAGCTCAAGAACTTGTTTACAGCCAGGCCCTGCTCATAGAACATTTCATATAGCGGTTCAATGCCTTGCCCAAAAGGGCACTTCAGCGGTGGTACTTTTACCGTGCCGGTCCGGTGGATACGAACTATAGCGACCTTTCCGATATCAAGACCGCTCCACAAACCGTTCGGCCACCGCTGCCCTGCGCGATGATAAGAGCGCCCCTCACCTCACTATAGCCCACGATTTACGAAATGCCACGACATTCCCTGCAGATGTGAACCATTTATTACGACCGGGCAGGAAAAATATATTGTACACCTGAATACAATATGAACATAATATCCAACCTCACCACAACATCCCATATCATATAGTCTGTACATTAGTATGGTTGTTGTTGTTGTTGTTTTATTATTGTTATTTATTTAATCATTATCTGATCTGACATCCTGTTTATAGTTTCAATGTCCGAATATTCTACTTTTAGTTTCTTATAGTTTACGTTTAAGACGTAAACGTAAACGTTAAGTTTACGATCGTAGATAAAATCCCTCCGGATCCTAAACGTCAAAGAAATTGTAAATTGTATAATCACAATGTTTACGTTATGAAATGTTTGGGCTCACCACATACATTTATGATGTCTTTATTACTATTATTATTATTGTTGTTATTATTATTATTATTATTAGCACTTTTTGTTTTTAATCGCATGTGAATTTACAGTGAAATCCTATTTGATCTATGCGTGTGTGTGTGTGTGTGGGGGGGGGGGGAATGAATGATTGCTTTGTTTGGGGTTTTTTTCAAATCACTTTTAATAATCACATTTTTTACAATAAAAAAGAGCCAATATACATTTTACAAAATATATAGTATGTTTCATAATATATTTATGTAATATTGATTGTGATGTTTTAACATTTACTTTAATCGTAATATATAGAACACTGAGGAGTGTGTGTGCGTGCGTGCGTGCGTGTGCGTGTGTGCAGTCACACAAAAAAGGAGAACAAAGACAAAAGTGGAATGAAATATTGACACTACTAGTCTTTTTTTATTGGCCTAAAACAGTGGTTCCCAAACTGTGGTGCGAGAGCACCTTCTAGGGCAGTGGTTCCCAAAGTGGGTTCTGGGCTATGGTTTTATTTTAAATATACTAACATATATGCAGAATATATAGCCTATATGCTGCATATATATACACCATATTCAGGTTCATATATATGTGCAAGTGGATAAATAGGAAATATATATCTCGCTTATGCAATTCATATTTCCATGTGGGGGGTGCATATGGCCAAAACATTTGGGAACCTAAAATATTGTCTACATACATAGATTCATGAATCCATCACTTCCTGACCGGCTGAAAGTATATTGGGCAATTTGTTTTATAGTGGTTTCTTTGTGACCCTACCATTACCATCCTATGGCAGGCCAAAATGCCAAACTTTCCTTTTGCTTTATCCCATTCTGAACGGGAACCCATTTTGGTCTTAGCATCATGTCATGCTTTAGCTATTGAAAAATAGCAGATCTACAAGCTCGTAGCGCGCCACCGAGTGGCGCGCTATGAGCTTGTAGGTCTGCTATTTTTTGAAAAATCGAAGAACGACTGACATTTTTAGAATCTGATCTCAGGTCAGAATGGGTTAATCAGACCAGTGTGTGTCCAGTGGAAACCTCGTATGAATCTGATCTCAGGTCAGAATGGGTTAAGTAGCATGTGACATGTCAAACTAGCGGGGGGGGGTTTCATGATTCGGAATCCATTCCAAGCATTAGGGCCGATTCATACTCCTATTTTACCGCTGTTTCGGCGCTGTAGTGCCGAAATGATTTTGGCTCGTCAGAAATTTTCAGTAGCACCGAAGAGACGACTTTAGGACGGTACCCGTCCCCCCGAACCTCAAATGACGTCACATTGTAGGCCCTACAGCGTCAAATGACGTCACATTGTAGGCCCTACAGCGTCAAATGACGTCACATTCTAGGCCCTACAGCGCCGAACCGACTTTTATTCGGCTCTAAAATAGGAGTATGAATCGGCCCTCATAGTTTTGCACAAAAACCACTCCTTGGGCTAAAATCGAGGCCTGACTCACACCTTTCGATATAGCATACAACATTGATGCATGCTATAGAATGTAAAGAAAGGGTTTGTTTACATCTTGCCCCCAATGCATTTCCAATGGAAGTCACATGGTTTGACACATTTTTCTTGTACGGCTTTCGGCTGTGCATGTTTCGACTGCCCCCCCCCCTCCCCCTCATATACAACAAAAATGTTGTGTCAAACCATGTGACTCCCATTTGGAAATGAATTGCGAGCTTGCATCAGTAAAACAAGTCTCATGCATGCAGCTATACATCAGTCTGTTGTTGTGCACGTGTGAGTCGTCAGGCCATATATTGACATCATGTCAAATGTGATGAGGTCAGCACACACATTTTGGGCACATTTGGGCGAGTTGCTACGGGTCGGCTTCCCACTTTAAACACAAGAAAAAGCCTGTCGGCTGCAGGTATTTCTTCTGACCATGCCATTGGTTGAAATATAGGCTCTCCAGCAGCCCTGCTGAAATGACTATATAGCTGTTAATAGAAGATCTGAGGACGGATTAATCACATTAGAAATATATTGTCCTCTCCAAAGACTGGAAGGAGGATTAATCACCCTCCACACAACAGACCAGGAGGCTTAAGGACTTTGCATTCGCTAAATAAATAAATTAGAAATATTATCAGCTGTGCTGATTGATTGATTGATTGATTGATAACAGTTTGCAGAAGGTATACATTTCAAGCACAACTAAATACAAACACTGTTAACTGTGAACGACACCATAGAAAGCATAATATTACACTTTATAGACAGAGTTTCATCAGAGCAGCTGCTTTGGCTTATTATAGGAATGGAACAAAAACAAAACAATTAAAATAATAAATTACATTTTCCTCCTGTGTTAAAATAGCTGAACAGGAGGAAATGGTCCAGGTCTGTCTGTGTGTATACGCTCCTGTGTTTTAACATCAGTTATTATGGTGGTACTTGGAGAGACAGATATGTTCTGCGGTGGTACTTTACTTGGTATAAAAGGTTGAAAACCCCTTTGCTCTCTCTCTCTCTCTCTCTCTAGTCTATCAAAGTCTCCAGATTCACCAGAACACAGGAAATGACTGTTAGAAGGTTTAATGTCCTGGATTCTTCAGTCCAATGTTGGCAGACATGCTGGTTTAATGGTTTAAACTAAAGGCCTTCCTTTGATGCATCTGGACTGTTCAGACAGACAGACAGATAGACAGACAGACAGACAGGCAGGCGGACAGACAGACAGACAGACAGACAGACAGACAGACAGACAGGCAGGCAGACAGGCAGGCAGGCAGGCAGGCAGGCAGGCAGGCAGACAGACAGACAGACAGACAGACAGACAGACAGACAGACAGACAGGGTCCAAGGCTGAAAGCTAAACCTTGAACCGAGACAATAAAACCATATAACTTCCTGAACATAATGGCTTTATTGGGGCAATGCACGCACGCACGCGCACACACACACACACACACACACACACACACACACACACAACTCTCTCTCTGGCTGCAGCCAGACATGAGCCTAAAGAAATCGTAGGCGCAGACGTCTCGGCGGTTTTTAGACAGCTGGTGGATGGAGAAAAAGCTCCACGTCCGCCGACGACTTGCGCGCAACGGCCAGCCGACAGCTGACGCTCTCCTCTGCGGCAGAGACAGCTGCCGACAAGCGTGTGTCACCCGGCAGTGATAGGCACTAGCCAATGGAACAGATGCAGCCGCAGCCCATCCACTGGGCGGGTATTCACTTGTAGTTTTCTTCTTTCACGGAGTCAAACGCCCCCTGGGCAGTGGGCACCTCGAAGTAACATTCTGTCCACTCCAAATTGTTAACAAAACATTGAAAAATCGTCTGAAGAAATGTAAAGCAGTGGTTCTCATGTTTGCTTCAGATCACCCCTGTAATCTTTTCATCCATGGCACCCCTGGCTGAATTACATTGTCATTTACTGTAACCCTGATCCATGATGACATTGAAAATAACTTTATATTTATAAAATAGCGCGTTCACTTCACCCTCCACAGCCCTTCTCATCATCAATAACCTCATTCTCCGTGGTGTAGTGGTTAGGATTCTGCGCTCTCACCGCGGCGGCCCGGGTTCGATCCCCGGTCAGGGAACACTGTTTTATGATGAATTCCTGTTCTGTTCTTTAACTATATAGAAGTGTCTATTTATACGTCTCTAAATGTTTTGATGAATTGAACCATGTGGACCCTGTTGTAAACAAGTGTAATGCTTAATTGGGTCGTTCACTCACAGTTAACAGTATTTGTATTGAGTTTGTGCTTGAAATGTATTGTAATTCTGCAAACTGTTAATAAATATTTAAATCAATAAATCAAAAATATCCTTCTCACCGCCGGGTGACACACTTCATTTTTATGCTTGTCGGCAGCTTACATCTGACGCGGAGGAGAGCATCAGATGTAAACTGGCCGTCGCGCAAGTCGTCGGAAAACAAAACTATTGTAGCCTCGGCAGGGAGGCGAACCCGGGTTGCCAATTCCAAAGGCACATACACTAACCACTCGACTAGAGAGTCATAACTTGACAGCCATGTTGCAACGCAGCAGCATATAGCCTACACTAGAATGCGCCTTTGTGTCAACATCTTGTCACTCACTCACTTGTCACTCTCACGCCCACTTCGCCAACCAAGAAATAGAAGACTACATGCCATTGAATAGGCTTCCGGGTGCGTCCCCTCTCGGGACCGCCCACTTTCCGCAGAGTAGAGCGGAGACGTCTGCTACCTACGATTTCTTTAGGCTATGGTGTGACTGCAGTGACACTCTCTCTCTCTCTCTTCTTCAATGCGTTTTTGTTATGTGCGCACGTGCGTAATGCCGGCCATACAGGTGCGTGCATGTGTTTGAAGACAAAAGGGATGAGGGAATGGCGTTGACTCCTCCGGCCCGGGCAATAAACGATAGAGACAACCGAAGGAACGATGCAGCTGCGGCCGGAGTCTGACTCATGGATGGATGTTTACGCCGTTTATCTATATACTAAATAATAGTCTTTGATGTAAAAGCCGTTGAATTCTTGCAACGAAAACTTCGTGTCATATAGCCTATATAAATTATCCAGTTAAACGTCTAATAAAACAAATAAATTAAAAATGTACAAACCCGTGCTGTAGTTTTCTTCAGGGTTATTGTTCACATTATTATTATTATTTAATATTTACTATATCATATGCCCTTGTTGTTATATTTATATATACGCAGTGACGTGTTCATAAAAAATACAACTTTCATTTGTATAATCGGTATATATTTCTTAATAGCAGTATAATTATAACTATATATATATATCTTATATAAACTATGTGACATTGTTCACATGAACCAAAAGCTACCGCATGTCGATCCATCCCATCGTCAGCCAGAGGAACAGCGACACCTGGAGGCAGGAGCGGGGAACTTCCTCCTGAAGT
This sequence comes from Protomyctophum bolini, assembly GCF_963924005.1. NCBI lineage: Eukaryota > Metazoa > Chordata > Actinopteri > Myctophiformes > Myctophidae > Protomyctophum > Protomyctophum bolini. Next base: position 2,585,416 of record NC_137875.1, read on the forward strand.
TCAGTGGAGGAGGCGAATTTTGTATTCATATATTATGCCAGTGATACTCAACCTCAGGCCGCGGGACCATTATGACTGGCCCACCAATGAAAATGAAATAAAAATAAAAAAATCTGAATGAAGTTATCTTTAATTACATTATTATAAGTAATACTATTAGAGTTGTACTATTACTCGAACGAAAATAAAAGCTTGGGGGGGGGGGGGGAGATGCAATGCAAATGAAAGACATATACTGTGTATCCCTATTCCCTGACATAATTTTATAGCTAAACGGACAGAATTCTATTTTATTTGAATGATGAAACCCAGCTGCCATTAATAGAAATGGAAATGGAAATTGCGGAAATTGCGGAAATGGTGGAAATGGAAATTGCGGAAATGCGGAAATGGAAATTGCGGAAATTGCAGAAATGGAAATTGAGGAAATGGAAATTGCGGAAATTGAGGAAATGGTAATTGCGGAAATTGCTCTTCACTTTCAGGTAGATTGTTTTATTTTACTCAGTCAGCCATATCACTACTCATTTTTTTTCATGAAAAAGGTCATAGCTGGGTAATCTATTTTCAGGCAAATTGTGTTTATTGTATTTTATTTTACTCAGCCATAACAATTTATTTTCTGTTAACCAACTTGCTGGCTGGCAGGCAGGCAGACAGCTACTCATAGACAGGCAGACAGACAGACAGCTACTCATGGAGAATTGGACAGGCAGGCAGTCAGACAGCTATGCTCATAGACAGGCAGACAGACAGCTACTCATGGAGAATTGGACAGGCAGGCAGACAGCTACTCATGGACAATTGGACAGGCAGACAGTCAGACAGACAGCTACTCATAGACAGGCAGACATGTAGACAGCTACTAATGGAGAATTGGACAGGCAGGCAGACAGCTACTCATGGACAATTGGACAGGCAGGAAGGCAGACAGCTACTCATAGACAGACAGACAGCTACTCATGGACAATTGGACAGGCAGGAAGGCAGACAGCTACTCATAGACAGACAGACAGCTACTCATAGACAATTGGGCAGGCAGGCAGACAGCTACTCATAGACAGACAGACAGCTACTCATGGACAATTGGACAGGCAGGAAGGCAGACAGCTACTCATAGACAGGCAGACAGACAGCTACTCATGGACAATTAGGCAGGCAGGCAGACAGCTACTCATAGACAGGCAGACAGACAGCTACTCATGGACAATTAGGCAGGCAGGCAGACAGCTACTCAGACAGGCAGACAGACAGCTACTCATGGACAATTGGACAGGCAGGCAGGCAGACAGACAGCTACTCATAGACAGGCAGGCAGACAGCTACTCATAGACAGGCAGACAGTAAGACAGCTACTCATTGACAGACAGACAAATAACTACTCATGGACAGACAGACAGACAGACAGACAGACAGACAGACAGACAGACAGACAGACAGACAGACAGACAGACAGACAGACAATAAAATGTTATAAATATGAACCTAAAGGCTTTAAAAATGGCAAAGTGAAAGAGTTCACCTGATATTGATTAAGAGAGCAGTTATTATATTATATTGGGTTGTCACTCCTATAAACAGTGTTGACATTTCACTTGGCAAATAATTGACATACAAACAAATCACTTAATTGTTTGGCTTTTATATATAGGCTTTGTAGACTAAAGTTTCACGACTGGAACAGAGTCAGTCACCTGGCAATAATCAACATTCACCAAATGTAATAGTTACTCAGAAATCATAAAATATAGTAGAAAAATAGCAGAAATACATGAAGCTCACACACCTGGGTTGCAATAAGTTGCTTGTTGTTGTTGTGAGATATTTCTGAGAATGTTTTGAGCATTTGTAAACCTTTCTCTCTTTCAAAACCTCACTCAAAACCCACCTCTTCAAAATAGCTTTCCCCAGTTGACGTCTCGTTTATCCTTTTATCTTTTTAACCCTGTATCTGTTATGTTTTACTTTGTTTTTTTTCTCTTAATAAAGTCTGTTCCTAGTGTTCCCTTGTAAAGCGCTTTGGGTATTTAGAAAAGCGCTATATAAATCTGAGCTATTATTATTATTATTATTATTATGGATGGAAACACGATGTTGCTGATTATTATGCAAAAAATTATGTTGTAGGCCTATAGCATAGGCCGGTGCAGCGCACTCCATATTTGATTGATTGATTGATTGACATTTTTATTAACAGATTGATTGCAGAATATAGATAGGCCTATATACAGTCCAAGGAAGGTACAGGTCAATTAATGCAAATAAAAAATTGCTAAATTATTTGCGGTATATAGGCATGTGAGCCTTCGGACCACCATGACATTTAAAGGAGAATTCCATGCTAGAATGCTTTCTTATCTTTCTTACCTTTCTTTGTAGTTGTTACGTCCCCACCAAAGAGGTCCAGGTGTTTTTTTTTGTGCAAAAACTCCTTATTGGCTATTTTCCCTACCATAAGCCCTAAATGAATTGCATTGCATTGAATGGGAATTGAATGGGGCTATATGGGGTGTTATGCTAGTTCGCTTATTTCCATCGAAATAAGTAGTAAAGTGTGCCGCTTGGGATATTATTTACATTATGAAGAGAGGATATATATAAATAAATTATAATTTTGAGCGATGGAAATAAGCGAATTAGCACAACACCCCATAGCCCCATTAAATTCCCATCCAATTCAATGCAATTCATTTAGGGCTTATGGTAGGGGAAACAGCCAATAAGGAGCTTTTGCACAAAATAACACCTGGACCTCTTTGGTGGGGACGACGTAACAACTACAAAGAAAGGTAAGAAAGCCTTTTAGTATGGAATTCTCCTTTAAGCCTGATCAGACGCAAGCATATTTTTCCAATTCCATGCTGTAGGCCTATATGTTGGTATACCATTAGGAGAGATCAATTCAAAACATTAATTCTTCTATATAGCCTACATTCTCTATAATTTTGTATAGACTTCTTGTATAAAGTAATGCCAGATGTATGACAATAATTTAACTTTAGAGTGTGAAATGAAACCAAATGGACCTGTATAAATAAAGAGTCCCCATGCATTTGTTTTCATTTATATACACTCAAAAGATAAAGATCTACCGGTATATTATATAAGGGATCCATTTGGACCTGCTGGCATCATAATAATTCTGTCCACCAGTATATAAACAACAGAATGGTTCCATTAGCCTCGTCTGTAGGTAAATATAGGACCACCATGTGATCCTGCACTGAACCAATGACCGTCCAAGACTCAGACACGAGCAGGGGAGAAAAAAATACTACGTTTTTTTTTTTTTAGGGGGAGGATGAAAGCTAGCAGTGCCCCACCTATACAGGCTTTACCCCTTTTAATAGTTTATATAATTACTGTTGTTATTATTATTGAAATGATCCAATAAAAAAACATGTCTTCTCTAACCAATTATTACTCCATGATTGGCCACGAGAGCAGCAGCGACCATCAGGATCTGTTGTACGCGGGCAGCAGCGGCTGCTCCTCCGGCGGCGCCGCCTCGTTCCTCCAGGGTCCGCCGGGAGGAGGGCTGCAGGCTGCGGCCAAAGCCGCAGCGCCGGCCCGGGGCGGTGGAGGAGGCGGTGGAGGAGGAGGAGGAGGAGGAGGAGGAGGAGGAGGAGGAGGAGGCGGTGGAGGAGGAGGAGGAGGAGGAGGAGGAGGAGGAGGAGAGGACGAGCTGCTGCCCGCCGCCGCAGGCAGCATGAACATGAACGGCTTCTCCCACCATTTCTCCTCCTCCGGCTTCTCCGGCGGCTTCAAACAGAGCGTCCTGAACGGGCTGTCCCCGTGGATCACCGCCGCCTCTTCGTCTTCCTCCCCCGCCTCCTCCTCGTCGATACCTGGGCTTTTCCATCCGCACCACGAGCCCCTGAACCCCCACCACCACCCCCACCCTCACCACCACCACCACCACCACCACCAGTCCTCCGCCTACTACGGCAGCGCCGGCTCGCACGGCCACACACACGCCCAGCACCTCGCGCCGTCCTCGGCGTCGTCGGAGGGGAAGTTTGTCCGCTGCTGGGAGGGAGAGTCTCCGGTGGTCTCTGCGGGCTCCCTGCCCTCCCAGGCCGGGTTCAACACCACGACCTCCGGCTCCGGCCCTGCGGGGTCTTACGACGATGAACCCACCAAGCCACACACATCTACTCCTCCTCCGCCCAGCAACAGCAACAACAACAACAACAATAGCTCCAGCAGAACCGCCACCACCACCACCGAGGATTCTAGCTTCGTCAGTCCGACAGAGGCGACTCCTGAGCGGCGTGAGGGCGAGGCGGAGGCCGGCAGGCGCGCAGCGGCCGCGGAGGAGCCGAGAGATAATAAAGAGAATAAGGCGAAACTACTTATGGACACTAGTAAGACATTATAGATCTTTATATGTGTGTGTGTGTGTGTGTGTGTGTGTGTGTGTGTGTGTGTGTGTGTGTGTGTGTGTGTGTGTGTGTGTGTGTGTGTGTGTGTGTGTGTGTGTGTGTGTGTGTGTGACTCTAGACTTTTACTGCCCTATAAATGTCTTGTAAATAGTTAAATGAAAAAGTTTATTGTCCATCAAAATAATTTATGTAATATTCAGAGGTATACATTCAGCACAGCGGAGTGTTCTGAGACTCTGACACACATTAAACACATTTAAATTATAATATAATATCATCTGTTCTTTATTTATTTAAAAAAAAAGAATAAAGCTTGAAAACAAACTTTTTGTTTTGAGGGGAAAAAAGACAACGTTCGACAGTTATTCTGTAATTGCTTCGGATGTTTGTATCAAATAATATCAATCTATAGATATGTTAATTAGCCTGCATTATATTATATTTGGACAATATATTGTGAATACTATATTAGCCTAAATACAAAACATAGCATTGTATTCTATTCCATTCTATTAGGCTATAGCCTAATAGAATATAATATAACATGTAACATAACATGTTTTATATGTTAATAGTAATAGTATCAGCCTATATTGTATGACATTAATCCAGTTGTACAGCCGTTTTGATAGAGCTGTACAACTGTGTGTAATATCGTGTCAGAGTTATGTTGTGGTTTCAGGTCTGGAGCCGAGCCACGCACACGCACACACACATGCACTGTATACGCGGTCAGAACAACACAAACTCATTTAACATTGGCGTCACTTTTAAACCACACACGCACGCACGCACACGCGCACATACACATTCAAAAGCAAGCCATGCTTCTCGCCGCAACCAAATTCTGTTCATTGAAAGTGCATTGAAATTTCACACCATGCACAAAGGGAAAAAAATAAGAAAAAATGTCATGTCAAATTATTCTGAAAAAATAGCAAATAACTATAATAGATATTATACATTTATTGTTTTAACAGCACTGACTGACTGGCAGTCTGACATGAGGCCCCCTCCCTCGCGGGCTGCATGTTTTCAGCACCCTTCTTCGCTGAAACGCATGTGTTGTGAGCTTGTAGATCTGTTATTTTCGCCCGCATTGGCGGTGTGTATATAGGGTTCATGGTGTCAAGGAAGGCTCATGGCCACCAGGCAGGATGCAGGCCTGTATACGCCCTCAAGGCCAAAGATATAGGCATATAGAGGTGTGAGCTTGTAGATCTGTTATTATCGCCCATATAGGCCTGTGTAGTGTTCATGGTGTCGGCTCTCTGGCCACGAGGCAGCATGCAGGCCTATAGGCTACCCTCAAGGCCAAAGATAGGCCTATAGAGGTGTGAGCTTGTAGATCTGTTATTTTCCCCCGCATATAGGCCTGTGTAGGGTTCATGGTGTCAAGGGGCTCTCTGGCCATGCACCAGGCAGACCCTCAAAGCCAAAGATGTGCTATAATAGGCCTATAGAGGTGTGAGCTTGCAGATCTATTTTCGGCATGCATGCGACTGCACCATCGTGTGCATGCGCACCGCGATGATAACACTGCATTAATAGGAGATGCACGCACGCACACACGCACGTGCACACCGCACACACGACACACTGCACACGTGCACTGTATTTAGGAGATACACGTGCAGGCGCGCGCGCGCGCACACACACACACACACACACACTTCACGTTCGGGTAGCCTATTGCAAAACAATTGCTTTGATAATTCAGTATATAAGCTATATATATTATTTGTTTGACTTATACTCCATGCACATCTCAGAGCAAAGTATAGCCTATATTGTATATAGGATAGGCTACTTATGAAAACTTTAGTTTTATAGATTTTGATCATTATTACAAAAAACACACTAACCTCTTCAGCCTATACATTTCGTCCATATTTGATTTGGTTTGCACAATATTATTTTACTTTGGTGCATCAGGTATAGGCTATATTGAAGCACAATGCGTCACAATACGATGCATTGTGATTTGTGATCGGCTATTTTCTTTAAATGGGAATGGAACATATACGTTTAATTTAAGTAGGCCTACATACTGTACACGTTTAATATTAAAAACATATAGGCCTACATAAATCACTTCAGCCCTGTTTAAACTTTGACTATATTTGAAAATAGCAGACCTGCTATTTTCAAAGGATTTATACATTTTAGTCAGACGTGATAAATTGTGAAACGGGACATTCTTGTCAATTTGGAATTCTGGACTTATACTTACTTGTAACAGAGTATACTTCTCCATTGCACTTTCAATATATCTTCATATAATTGGTCCTCACACTGATGTGATGTTCATGATGAAATCGTACCATTATTTTGTGTCTCATATAGGCCTATAGGAGGGCTTTTTTGGGCATAGTTCAGAAACCAGTCGTGACATCATCGATGGGGAATCCAAGCTATAATAGAAACAGCAGGCTTTCTATAGTCCTGCAAAGTAGTTGCAATGTGAAAATGGAAGCCATGGTTCTCACGATAATACAAATGTATATATATTTGTTTTCAAAAAACACGGGGCTATAGTGATCAAATTAGGATGTCAGTGGACCACTTCTATACGGCCCTCTATACGAGACAGACCGAGTATGGACAAAACTGTGGCATTTTATCATGGACATTGACCAATTATATGAACATGTTATTTGAGAAGTGACCGTGAAGAAATGGTCCTTTTGAGTATAAGCGTATACAGGCCTAGACTACTGTTCCCCAACCCCGTCTGTCGCCGTGTGTGTTCCCCCATGCAGCCACCAGCCCCAACGCGGTCGCCAACTGGATCACGGCCCGCTCCACGCGCAAGAAGCGCTGCCCGTACAGCAAGCACCAGACCCTGGAGCTGGAGAAGGAGTTCCTGTACAACATGTACCTGACCCGGGACCGGCGGCTGGAGGTGGCCGCGGGCCTGAGGCTGACGGAGCGCCAGGTGAAGATCTGGTTCCAGAACAGACGCATGAAAATGAAGAAGCTGATGGGCCGCGACAGGAGAACCGTCCTGTGATGTTGATGATGAGGAGGATGGAGGATAGGATGCACGACTCATTCACAACACGTTATTATATGGACTTTTTGGACTGTAATATATCCCGCTATCACTCTCTCTCTTTCTCTCTCTACGACTAGAGAGTTCCAGAACCTTTTATAAGGCCCGTTTTTCCCCTGCAAGTGAAAAGAAGCGGCTTGCGCGGGCTTGGCATGAGCTGGTTATAGTCTGTTTCTCTCCCCAGGTTGGCAGAGAGAGAGAGTCTGTATACCGCCCCCAGGATATATTAAACTGACACTATATGTGTGGACAAAATGGGTTGCAAAATCGTTTAGTCTGAGTCACTATATCTGTTCTTCTACTACAGATACATGTTGTGGGAAAATAGCCGAACTACATGAAGCTTAAACTTAAACTATACTACTAAATACAAAGGCGTGGTGGTGGTGACTGAGGATGCGCTATTTTCTGCACAACGTCTTTGCCTCTTTTGCTCTTTCTTATACGAAATATTTGACAATTTGGCCAATTTGTTATTAACAGAAAAAGTCATGAAATTATCACTTTAGCATGTATACACACTTAGGCTATAGGCCTATATACTTTTGGCTTGTTTACTATGTTCAGTCACTGAGAAAACAATGTTGCATCGGCGCGGGGAGAAAGCCCGACATGTCGGGAGGTCGGACCTCCCAGATTAGGAAGGAACCACTGACTGACTGACTGACTGACTGACTGACTGCTGTACACCAAAACCTCTTCACCGAAAATAACATTATTATTATTATGAGATTGTAGGCCTATACATTGAATTGTACTGTATAGATCTGTTATTATTGTATTTAAAATATGCCGAATGTTACCCCCCCCCCCCACCAGAGAGAGGGACACCACTGAATTCATAATATGATCATCATAATTATGAACATATATGGGAGAGCTATAACACGTCAACACATTTAGCACAATAGGCTATATACATATAATTATGTGTGAAAGTTTTGATATTGGAAGAGAAGTTGAAATTGCGAATTTGGTCGGATTTTTTCTTCGGGCCATGTTCATTGATGATGTCGATTAACTCGTTGGAGCCCATAACAATATAGCCATCGTCATTTATACCATAATAGATCTGTCATTGTTTTAACTTGAAATGTACACAATATAAGTGACAGTTTGGACATAAATGAAGGGGACAAGTTGAAAGTGAGGTTTATACGGTACACAAACAAAAACACCCGCCCGCCGCGTCACAACATGTCTGACTATAAGCTGCGGGTTTGTTTGTATTTGATTTTGCACGGGACGTTCCAATAGCTTTGTTGTTTTGTATTATTGCTGTAATTGTTGCCGCAACTTGCGGGTTGTTTCTTTGTTTGTTTGTTTGTTTATTGTTGTTGTTTTGTTGCTGTTTGTTGTCAGACAGTGTGTGTTTGTTTTTCCACATCAATAACGAGCTCTGTTCAAAACTTCTGTTTTCATTCTGGAACACAACATAATTAACTTGATTAATTAAAAAGAACTGTTAACTTTTTTCTCTTATATATATATATATATATATTATTCTCAACGTTGCTGAAATTGACGCACAAACAACTACAATTATCTATACAAAAAACTACAAAAAATAAATAAAAATAAAACTCGGCTATGTTAGCCTTTATAAAATAAATCTGAGATGTATGAATGGAACCAAATGGACCCTAAACGGTTTCGAATAGCTTTGAAGTGTATAAAACATGGAGCTTAAAAATTGTTAAAAGTTTTGAATTAAAACTATACAAAGTAAAATGACTATAAACGTATAGGCCTACAATAAAAATGCATTACACATTAAAACAATCCCTTGGGTCGTTCCTACATCCTCAGAGGATGCACTATAATCCTTAATCTACACTAAGGATTTTTAAGTGTGTTTAAACAGCAGGTTTTTATCCGCTTTACTTCAACTAAATAATTATGCTGCTCATGTGACATGTGTGTGTTTTGTGTTTTTTAACGGAATTAAACTTAAAATTAAATAAAATGTCTAGAGGTTGTTGTTCTATATTTGATAATGCCGCCCATATAATAGCTGCATGAATTAATTTCACCTTATACGGGTTCATTTGGTTTTTACACGGGGTCCACTCTTTGTAAATATAATACAAATAAAAATACATTTTTTTTTAATTACAGTTAGACCTAATTATTCATATTATTATTTCCCTAAATTGTTTGGTTATTCATTCTATTAATTGCATTTTATTATTCTTTAGTGGTAGGCAGTATATATAGTATAGGCTATAGTATAATGTTCATATTTAAAAGTACGATTATTTACAATAATGTAAATAATAATGTCATTTTAGGCCATATCCTGTGTGTGTGTGTGTGTGTGTGTGTGTGTGTGTGTGTGTGTGTGTGTGTGTGTGTGTGTGTGTGTGTGTGTGTGTGTGTGTGTGCGCGCGCGTGCGTTCGTGCGTGCGTGCGTGCCCTAGAGTGCAGGGTCATAAACCAAATGCATGCATTTGGTGAATAAACGTGACTTTCATCCTATTCAAGTCTCTCTCTCTCTCTCTCGCCCTCTCTCTCTCTCTCACACACACACACACACACACACACACACACACTACTATGCACACCATAAAGTCATTCAGTCCAGACAGTCATATAGCTTCTTATGGTTTTACGGCTGGGCGCTTCCTGTGTGAAAAACGCGGAGTGCGGTCATTTTGTGCAACATGTCTGATTTCACCATGCAGGCCCAAGGCAAAGAACATCAACACACACATTAACAAACCTATTCAAAGGTTCAAATTACATTACATTACATTGTCTTCTATCTCTTTCAATGCTTTACTGGATTAATAAACTAAAGATGTCCCAGAAATGTTCAAATAATGAAATAACAATAATAATAATAATGGCTAAAGGCTTAATGTAGCACTGCCCCTTTAAGGGAAGTGCATAAGAGGGGTGTTTTTTTTGAGGCCTCGTCTTTGTCCAAAAGCCTGATTTGAGTGTTTGTTGAGGACCTGGAGAAGGCAGGCATGAGGTGTATACGTATATATACACAGCCTATAGTAATGCTTTGATCATTCTTTTTTATTTATTTAATGGCGGATATATTTGAATCAGTGACGTTTTATATTCCATTTAGAGTTCGGCATGTTGCAGGTGTGATGTTTTGTGAGGTGGAGCTGTGGACTGTGGAGGAGTCAGTAAAAGGTAAACAGGGGGAACTGCTTGGGTTTTTAACTTTTAAGAGGGGTTTTGACACATGTTAGTCAACTGTTAGCCTAATTTATCCTCTGTGTACTTCCGGCCTTTCCTGATTTAAAGGAGAATTCCATGCTAGAATGCTTTCTTATCTTTCTTACCTTTCTTTGTAGTTACGTCCCCACCAAAGAGGTCCAGGTGTTTTTTTGTGCAGAAACTCCTTATTGGCTATTTCCCCTACCATAAGCCCTCAATGAATTGCATTGCATTGGATGGGAATTGAATGGGGCTATGGGGTGTTATGCTAATTCGCTTATTTCCATCGAAAGTGTGGGATATTATTTACATTATGAAGAGTATAAAATATAATTGAGCGATGGAAATAAGCGAATTAACACAACACCCCATAGCCCCTGCATTCAATTCCCATTCAATGCAATTCATTGAGGGCTTATGGTAGGGAAATAGCCAATAAGGAGCTTTTGCACAAAATAACACCTGGACCTCTTTGGTGGGGACGTAACAACTACAAAGAATGGTAAGAAAGCCTTTTAATATGGAATTCTCCTTTAACTTGAATATATTTGTTCTACCCCTCGCCAACCATAATCCGGTCGCCTGTAAAACAAGCGCCCCCGCAGTGACCATCGACTCCCAGGCATGCGTAAAAGGTCATCCCCTCAAGGGAGGGCAAGCTTCCGTGTTGGTGCCTATAGGAAGCTTATAGAGCAAGGACTGTCTAAAGAGGACGAGACGCGAAGACCGTACACGGGTGACGCCATGTTGCTCACATGGAAGGAAAGAAACATGCGCCGTTGAGACCAAGGGAGCTGAACGCGGAAGTGTTGGCTGCATAAAGCCCACTGCGCATGTTTCTATCCTTCCATGGAGCACCATGGCGTCGCCCGTACGCATAGGTCTTTGTGTCTCGTCCTCTTTAAACAGTCCTTGGCTTAGAGAAGGAAGTGTGTCATGGTCACGTGACTGTGCTGCACCATGGCACTTTCATGGGGAGCCCAATCTCACACCGAAAGTTACATGAATACAAAGCGGTGAATGGAGCCGGCTGGACCAGCTCATAACAAACATTGAGACATATAATGTGTCATGATATGATATAATCTGTGCAGGCATATAAAAAAGATATATCGCAGTTTGTTTTCTATAATCACTTTCTTTTCGATGTGCACAGAAAGTGAACAGTACTTAATTTTATTTAAACAGCAGCCGGTATTTTTTCTGTTCCGGGGGTATCGTGAGATTTGGCTGCCAGACAGGAAACGGTGGACAGTCTCGCGATACTTGGCACGTTCAGAATTAGAACATAAACAGGGCAACATAAGGACACAATTCATTCAGTAGAAGCAGCAACTCTTAATCGGTATACTGTATGTTCAAATGCCAGGGAGTACAAGTGAGTTTGCAGACGTGATTTAAACACAGACAAGGATTGAGAAGCTCTGACATGAGGTGGAAGTGCATGTGCATGTGCATGTGCATGTGCATGTGCATGTGCATGTGCATGTGCATGTGCATGTGCATGTGCATGTTGCTTCTATGGGCCAAGAAAACTATACCTGCTTGTAAACAAACTGATGATTGATTGTTATCATGAACTAGAGCGGTGCAGCCCGTTGGAACAATGCAAGTTGGAAACGAATGCCCCGCCCCAGTTAGTGTCCTTTTTATGAGCAGTTCTTTGTCAGGAATGCCCAAATATGGAGTCTATATATCCAGATGTCAGAACAACATTGTGATGTCAGAACAGGTCAGCTCCATATGGAGATCTAGGGGTTTAGGGTTAGTTGTGCTCAGTTTGCTCATTTGGGCCCTATGTCCAGATCCGGGCAGAGGCTCTCTTCTTTTTTGAGTGGTGCAACCACTCCAAGGAACAGCAATGTCCGTGTTCACCTATGCCTGCATGTTCAGCTATGTGTGTCTGTGTTGGTTAATGATCACCATTATATGACTATGAGTACCAGTAGGGGCGCTGTTGTGCCAGAAACAGAGAGAGGGATAGTGCTGCACTGTTGCCTGCTAATGAGAGAGAGAGAGAGAGAGAGAGAGAGAGAGAGAGGTGGGGAGTTGCAGGGTGTGATTTTTTTCTTTTTTGAGTGGTGCAAGGAACAGCAATGTCCGTGTTCACCTATACCTTCACATACATGCAGTATATAAAGGCCGTCGTGATCGGGAGTCGAACCCGCGGCACACTGCCAGACTCTGGCTATATACCAGGCCAAAGGTGCCTGGACCGCTGAGCCACGGCCCAGGCCGGCATGAGAGGCTTTTGTGGCGGTTCTGGACAACCGTGGGTCCGACGGACTCGACACCGGGCACTTCACCCCCCCCCTGTGTGGGTGCATGTGGAACGCGTGTGTTGAAGTCGGTGCAGGGCGACCGGTCCTCGAGTTATACGTGGATTACAGACGTACAGGCGTACACACGTACGTACTGTATACAGACGTGGTGCATTTATAAACGGCAACGATAATCAGCAACAAACATACAGTGTGAGTCTTTGTTGATGACATCTATTATTGTGGTAATGTATACGATGTTGATGAACTGAATACATATAATAGGACCACAATTGAAAAGTCAATCCCTTTAAGTATATTTTGATGCAGATACTTTTGTACTTTTATGGGACTTTACTGTAACACAACAGTGGTCAGAGATGGGCAGTATTTGAAATACATGTATTTGAAATACGTATTTGAAAATACTTTTTTGTATTTTGTCATTTGTATTCGCTGGGATGGAAGAAATTAGATGTATTTTGTATTTAGATACATTTTTTGACCAAGTATTTGTATTTTGTATCAAAATACATTTTCAATGTATTTTGCCCATCAGAGATGGGCAGTATTTGAAATACGTATTTGAAATACTTTTTTGTATTTTGTCATTTGTATTTCGCTGGGATGGAAGAAATTAGATGTATTTTGTATTTAGATACATTTTTTGACCAAGTATTTGTATTTTGTATATCAAAATACATTTTCAATGTATTTTGCCCATCAGAGATGGGCAGTATTTGAAATACATGTATTTGAAATACGTATTTGAAATACTTTTTTGTATTTTGTCATTTGTATTTCGCTGGGATGGAAGATGTATTTTGTATTTAGATACATTTTTTTGACCCAGTATTTGTATTTTGCCCATCTCTGACAGTAGTGGGCCTATCTACATCGCAGTAACTGGAAGCCACCACTGGAAGTCAGTAATGACTTATGTCCGCCAGAGGGCGGCGTTGGGCTTCCAGGATCACTGCTGGTATTCATGATGGAAGCTGCAGAGAGAGAGCCCATGTTGTTTTCTGGTTGTTCTCCTATTAGAATAGACAACATGTCAGCCTATAGAATGTGTAAAACGGTATGTTGTTCTCCTATTAGAATAGACAACATGTCAGCCTAGAATGTGTAAAACGACAATAGACAACATGTCAGCCTATAGAATGTGTAAAACGGTATGTTGTTCTCCTATTAGAATAGACAACATGTCAGCCTAGAATGTGTAAAACGACAATAGACAACATGTCAGCCTATAGAATGTGTAAAACGGTAGGGTATATTTTTAGACAGTTGGGATTGATCCTCTGAGAATGAAAACGTCCACGATGTCCGAATGAAAACCATTCCATTCAAATGTTTCCACTAATTAATGTCTTTAAAAAAAAAAATACCGGTATAGGTATTAAAGTAAATAATTAATAAACACTATAAGCAAATAAATACAGATGCATACATACATACATAGATTTTTTTAATACATTATTGATTTAAAAATATATAATTGCTGTCACTGGGATGGGTAATACCCATCCCAGGGTATACATTTTCTCATGTATTAAGTGTATACCCATTGGGTATACACTTAATACATGAGAAAAAAAAATGTGTGGACCAGTACAAAACAATAGAACAGAACTAGCATTCTATTCGAGAGAGAGAGAGATGAGAGAGAGAGAGAGAGAGAGAGAGAGAGAGAGGAGAGAGAGAGAGAGAGAGAGAGAGAGAGAGAGAGAGAGAATATTTCGGGTTTTATATCAGTGATGTAGTATATTGTTATACATAAATTAGTTGAAATGTGGACCCAAAATGATTATAATTATAATAGCCTGTGTGGCCAGTGTGGGGGAAAGAGAAATGGATAGAATGCTGATTTATAGTTCCATTATTCTCTCTCTCTCTCTCTCTCTCTCTCTCTCTCTCTCTCTCTCTCTCTCTCTCTCTCTCTCTCTCTCTCTCTCTCTCTCTCTCCTCTCTCTCTCTCTCTCTCTCTCTCTCTCTCTCTTTTACGAGCCAGTCCCTCTCGCCATTGGGCCGCTAACGGTCATATGTGCGCGCGCGTAAACGGTCAGCCCATCATGCCCCGGCCCGGCGCCGCGCCGCGCCGCGCCCCGCCGCGAGCAGAGACGCATCGCAGCCAGTCAACGCTTTCCCTTCATTGTGAACACACAGCAATGACGATAATTGTCGTTTGTCGCCTATATAGATGTGCTTTTCAAAGCATTTCATGCCGCGGAGGACCTTCAAATTGACGATGTCTTTGCCCGCGGACCCCCCCATCTGAAAAAATATATATAATAAGGTTTGTGTTGTTTTTATTGTATAACGTTTTAAAATGTATTTTTGCATAGCTATCATGTCTGTGGACCTTTTCCTTAATTGAATCCTATAGCGATATAGGATCTATTTAATTTCGCGTAAATAATAGGGTCGTTGATGTTATATTAAAACTACTTTTGCTTTGGACCGGTTTGTGGAACAACACCCAGAAGGACACCTGATGGGAAAACACTTTGAGAAACACCGTTTCTATTAAACGTGTGTAACCATCCATGCAGAATGGACCAGCATATGAAGATCTATAAGTCTAAATGTTGAATGATCCACATGCAATGTGAATGAATGTATTTGCTTCATTCGTTGCTAAACATATAGGCTATTTGGGACATTATTTATTTTTGCAAAACCATCTCGCACTGAATTCTTCAATATCTTCAATATATCTCTCTCTCTCTCTCACTCTCTCTCTCTCTCTCTCTCTCTCTCTCTCTCTCTCTCTCTCTCTCTCTCTCTCTCTCTCACTCTCTCTCTCTCTCTCTCTCTCTCTCTCTCTCTCTCTCTCTCCCCCCCCCTCCCCCCCTCACACATATAGCTGTCGTCCCTTGCGACAGGGCGAAGATCAGATTCCAGGTGAGAATAATTGAACTGCTGTTATTAAGAAATAATTAAATGCATGGGCTTCATAATTATGCTATACTGCAAAAATAACATAAAATGTGATCTCTCTATATTCTGGGGTATAGATCTTATATAATGTTTTAGATATTTTATCTGGTGTAGACGGAACAAAGGATCGATGCACATAGTTTAACCACAATAATGTAACATAGAAACAGAAGTGTACAGTTTCTCCTGCATGCAGAGAGAGATACGATGGGAGTGTTGCTGTTATATTGTAGTATAGACAGTAATTCATGATGATTTTCGTAATATAGAATCTTCAGGTGTAATTGATTGGTGGTGAATGAACGGATGAACGGATGGATGGATGGATGGATGGATGAATGAGAGAAAGAAAGGGTGAATGAATGACAGGAAGGATGAGTGAGTGAGTGAGGCAGTGAGTGAGTGAGTGAGTGAGAAGGCAGTGAGTGAGTGAGTGAGGCAGTGAGTGAGTGAGTGAGGCAGTGAGTGAGTGAGTGAGGCAGTGAGTGAGTGAGTGTGTGAGTGAGTGAGGCAGTGAGTGAGTGAGTGAGGCAGTGAGTGAGTGAGGCAGTGAGTGAGTGAGTGAGTGAGGCAGTGAGTGAGTGAGTGAGTGAGGCAGTGAGTGAGTGAGTGAGGCAGTGAGTGAGTGAGTGAGTGAGTGAGTGAGTGAGTGAGGCAGTGAGTGAGTGAGTGAGTGAGGCAGTGAGTGAGTGAGTGAGTGAGGCAGTGAGTGAGTGAGTGAGTGAGTGAGGCAGTGAGTGAGTGAGTGAGGCAGTGAGTGAGTGAGTGAGTGAGTGAGTGAGTGAGTGAGTGAGGCAGTGAGTGAGTGAGTGAGTGAGGCAGTGAGTGAGTGAGTGAGTGAGTGAGTGAGGCAGTGAGTGAGTGAGTGAGGCAGTGAGTGAGTGAGTGAGTGAGGCAGTGAGTGAGTGAGTGAGTGAGGCAGTGAGTGAGTGAGTGAGTGAGGCAGTGAGTGAGTGAGTGAGGCAGTGAGTGAGTGAGTGAGTGAGTGAGTGACAGGAAGAAAGGATTATGGATGTATGGATGGATCAAATCAAATCAATCAATCAACCTTTATTTAAATAGCACATTTACACAACCGAAATTGACCACAGTGCTTCACAGTATAGACAAAGTATAGAAAAAAATCTATAAAAACATGGTATAAGAACATGATATAAGAATTACATCGAGAAAGTACTATAACAGAAAGTATTAGAATAACAGATGAATTCATATCCGTTGTAAAAAAAACAAATATGTAATCTATAGACAACATTAAAGGCAAGAGGAATGAATGAATGAATGAATGAATGAATGAATGAATGAATGAATGAATGAATGAAAGGATGGATGGATGGATGGATGAAATGTAATCAGATTACTTGATCGATATTCTCAGATGTCATTCCATATTAGGAAAACAAAAGAAAAAACAGAGAATGCTGGTTGTGATATTAACATATTATGTAAATGAGATGTGTGTGTGTGTGTGTGTGTGTGTTGCTGAGACCCTATAGGATGGAAAAACCCCACCCCCTTTTATTTATTTAACCTCGATTAAATTATGCGTTTAATGTGTGACAACCTTTCGATAAAGACATTCTAGATAATAATAATAATAATAATATTGTCGTCGAGCAGAAACCTTGTAAGTCCAAAACTGTGCCTTTTTCTGATACATGCAAGAACTAATTGACGTTAAAAAAATGAATGTGAAACATGGAGATATAGAAAAAGACTGTCCTCTATAACCCAGCAGCAGTGGTCCGGGGACCACCAGTGGTCCTTGAGGGGGTTCCAGGTGGTCCAGGCAGGGACCCTTTGAGGGGGTTCCAGGTGGTCCCCAGCTAACCAAATGGACCCTTAATAGATCTTTAACTATTGTGTAAAAATGAAACCAAATGAATGATTGTAAAACCTCTGCATCAGTTCATTTAGAAGTCTTACACACAATTAGAATGTGGAAGAATTGTTATTTTGATCAACGTTTGCCTGCAGTTTTCTCTCCTATAATGGTACCAACGTCAATACAGCGTGGAATTATGTGGACAACATCTTATCCAACGACAACGAAATACTCTTTAGTTTTGGGTCTGAGAGGCTAAGGGCTGTATTTTGCGTGTCTTAAGTACCAGGTCTTATTCCCTAACTTGAGTAAACTAAAGACCTGGAGGCGTGATCTATGTCATTTGGCTATTCTGAGTGGCCAAAGAGCATTGATTATGCCTCCAGGTCTTTAGTTTACTCAAGTTAGGGAATAAGACCTGGTACTTAAGACACGCAAAATACAGCCCACTATGTCATCAAATGGTGGTCCGTGGCTCAGATGGGTCTGAGAGGCTAAATGTCGTCAAATGGTGGTCAGTGGCTCAAATGACGAATAAATAATTGACCTTGAACCACTGATGCTAGTGAATACAATTTGTTGATAGGAAACATTGTATGTCCAAAACTGTTAATTTTCTGAAAATTAGTAAAAGAAAAAAACACATGCATGTTCCAATGGATCCATTTAATCACTTTAATGACCCCAAAATATAGCAAAAACAGATCTACAAGCTCACAGACCATTTGTCAGCTTGGATAATGTTATTATTTGTAATGTTTTGCTGTAGCATAATGAAGTATTAATACAGTGTGCAGCCATCTGTGTCATTTTACATTTTGTAGGCCTTTGGAAAAAATCTCAAAAAGGGTTTGAAAAAATCATCATTTCGAATTGTGGACAAAGAAGTTGTCAGTCACCAAAAATACTGATTTAGAAGGTCTAAGAAATATATGAACGTCAGAAATCGTTCGTTACTATCTCTCTATTCTGAATCTCAACATCTATAATAACGAAAATTGTCATATAGCAGCGAAGATAGCAGATCTACAAGCTCGCCATGCATGCGCCGCAAGGCCTTATAAATCAATCAATCAATGCTTCATTTCAGACCCAGTGGCCAGTGAGATCCATATTACAGAGGAACAAAAAATAACGTATAAATCACATGCAGTAGAAAGTAGAATACAGTAAATAAATAAATAAAAACAGGTTTTCAGTGTCTAACATGCAGACAGGTCCGCCAGTGCTTTCACACTTTAGAAGAGAATCTACACGAAATTACGAACTGTATACAGGGTTATAGTCACAGCTGTAATGACGTGCTTGTGTTCTTGTGGATCTGCTATTTTCGTTAGCCTCGAGTAGTAGCCTACACATGCAGGCTTTAATTTTCGTTCGCATTCGGCCTTAATTATTTTCATAGACGGGGCTTAAAGAAGATATAGTTAGTAAGATAAGATACAATCCATCCATCCATCCGTCTGTCCACATCCACCATGTTGCACTTTCCTTTTTATTGGGTTTTCTTGAAGCTGTTGGGGGGGTTTTTTACGAGGCTTTTTTCTCTGCTTTTCACCGGATGGACAGATGGACGGAGGCGAGAATTAACACAATCTAAGCTCTTCTTTTCTTTCTGTTTGCCGTTTTTTATGTTTTCGTTCCCACTGGCTCTTTTTTCTTTTTACGAGCTGAGACTGAGAGGCAGACAAAGAACTAACGGGCACAAAGACTCTGGTTCTACTCCTCTATTTTATATTTCTCCCTCTCTCTCCCTCTCCCTCTCTCTCCCATCTCTCTCTCTCTCTACCTCTCCCTCTCTCTCTCTCTCTCTCTCTCTCTCTAGCTCTCTCTCTCTCTCTCTCTCTCCCTCTCCCTCTCCCTCTCCCTCTCCCTCTCCCTCTCCCTCTCTCTCTCTCCGGGGTGAGAGACCTCAGGCAGAAACAAAGACAGTATGTCACCTCACCAGGCAGCCTCTCTCTCTGTTGGCACGCCGAGTATTTACAACCTGCCGCAATGCGGCAGGGAGAGAGAGAGAGGGGGGGGAGAGAGAGAGAGAAAGAGAGAGACTAATGAGACGATGTTTTTCTATAACAGCAAAATGTATAGGCTACCATTTCGTCACATTGCATTTTAGAAAAACTATAGTCAAATACTATAGTTTTTCTAAATGCAATGTGACACCGCAGCAGCTCTTGTTTATTTGGACATGTAACGGCTCATTGTTTTCATCTTGACGGGCATTGTAAACATATAGCAGGGCCTGTAGGCTACAATTTAAACCTTAGTTAATTTGAATTGAATTGAATTGAACAGGCAGACAGACAGACAGACATGAGACAGACAGGCAGACAGACAGACAGACAGTGTGCATGAGAGATCAATAACCAATATCAAATTAAACCTGCACTCTTCTATAGAGACCCAGAAGACATGATGTCATCGGATGGAGCTGAGGGGAGGCCATGACGTCATCACCTCCAGGTTTGTTCATCAAACCCATTATAAAGAAAAGGTTAATTTGTAACACCTGCGAACGATATCATCACATAATGATTAATACTGAGATATTATTGATTCCAGCTGTTACAATGCAATCATGAATCAGTCTATGAATCCAGTCTCCTGAATCCAAATGTCACTCACAATGATCACATTATAATCGCCTAATTACGATCAATAATCGCAATTATTTTGCATAATCGTCCAATATTTCCATGTTGAAAAAACTCTATATATACGTTTTCCAAAAATATAAATAACAGAAATAGCACAGAGCTTATACAACACGTGACGTGTATTTATATGTGTCAATAATTTCGTTGTATATTTTAAGTTATTTGTCATATATATTTGCCCTGTGCAGTTTGTGATGACTATACAAATGGTATTATTTATGTTCAATGTAAAATCAAACACAATTCAATAATCGCAATTATTTGTGTGCCACATTTAATAAAGAAGCTCTTCACACGTATCAAACACAGATCAAACACCACCAGCAACCAGCAATCAAACACAAATGTTTGGTCAAACCATGTGACTCCCATTGGAAAAGCATTATGGTGGCCTAAAAAAACAAAAAAATGACCAAACATTTGTTTGATTGTGTTTGATACGCCTCAGTCTGAGAGGCTGATTGCGCTCAGCAGGTCAGGTGTGCTATCATGAATAGGGCTCTATGCAGGGTTTACCATTGTAAACCCACATAGAGGTATAGTATGATTGTACACATAAATGTGTAATCGTTCCAGTGACAGCCCTAATCATGATTATAGCACAGCTGACCTGCTGAGCAACCAATCAGCTTCAGACTCTGAGCAACAACAAAGGACAGGATCAGAGCTTCCATTTCTCCTGACTTATGTATCTTTTGTGTGAGTGCATGACGCAGGTGAGAACTATGTGTTTGAGTGTAACTTATGTTTAATTCTCTGAATATGGTAAAGTTAGTTTCCTTTGTAATGTTATTGTCTTTGTTTTGTCCGATTTATTTGGTATTTTAAGTGTCTGCATTGTAAACAGGATCAAGTAGTAAGCATGCCTATATAAACAGGAAGTAAGGTACAAGCAGTATTGTGCAGTATTGTACTTAAGTAACACTACAGTGTTACTTAAGTAAGGTGTACAAGCAGTATTGTGCAGTATTGTATACTTAAGTAACATGTTACTTAAGTAAGGTGTACAAGCAGTATTGTGCAGTATTGTATACTTAAGTAACACTATAGTGTTACTTAAGTAAGGTGTACAAGCAGTATTGTGTAGGCAGCTCAACAAGATCTACTCACTGAAAACATTATAATAGCATTGCTGAAAATGACTTTGGAATAGCGCTGCACTGGCATTACATTTAAGACAAATGCACCTGGAAAGGGGAGAAATGGAATTTAGAGGTGTAGACTAGAGGCCTATTCAAATTTTGTCAGACCTTATACTGGCTCAGAATAATATGTTCTAACCTATACCCAGCATAATTACAATGATTTATAAATTGGTTTATTTATTTTTGTAGAGGACTGTGGACTATATGTATCATAGACATAGATAGGTGCAAAAAGGTAGACGCCTCTTCTGGCTCTGGGGGCGAGTGTCATCGTGTCATGGCACAATTTTCCCGAAATTCCTTTGCGAATCATAGAGTAATAAGTAGACAGTGGCATTTTGAAGCACCCGGCAAATGCATGCAGAAGTGCCAAACGAGCACTCAACGTTAAACCCCCGAGCTGCACGGGGTTTCCTCAGGCAAAATGCAGGGGCCCGCCTGCATTCTCAGCTCTGACCAGTAGGACTGAGTGCTTCACAACTGCTGCCTGCAGGGAGAGCTTCCCTATGGGGGCTCGACTGCAGCGGCCAATGAGGCATCTAGCTTTTTTTATATCTGTGGGTGCATGTGTCCACTGAAGGCTGTCAAGTACTTATTCTAGCCAGAAGATGGCGATGCACTCTAGGGCATAGAGTACACATGGCACACTGACCAAAAGATGGCAGTGCACTCTAGCCTAGAGGGTATAGAGCACCGAAGTCCTGACTAACTCCTTCATCCCTTCGATTCCCCTGGTTCGCGGAAGTAATTTATCTATGGAGAATAACATGGGGTGATCTTAATATCGTCTACTATAAGCGTTGTGGTCCAAAAAGAAACAAGCTGTCTCTGCGTTATTGTCAGGGAGGTGTCTCTGTATCGTTTGCAACAGTCAGTCACTCATATATATGATACAGTCTGCTTCTAGCGAAAATGTAACTAATTCAGTAGCAGTAACATTAGCGTTTTCTCTCAGTCAGTTGATTCTTCATATCCATATGAGTGAAGCGGCCGGGATGACATGTTTATTTTTCAAACACAGTTTGAAGCAATCTAAACATCCTCCTATGGCGATTTCAATGCAACTAAAAAAATACATGAACCTGGGGACTGACGCCCTCTACTGAAAGTGACGTCAGACTTCGGTGCTCTATAGCATCTGAAGAATGGCTGAGACTCACCTTCTTAGAGTGTCACCAGGTGAGATGTTCAGTGCCTAGAAAAAAAAAAATTAAATAAAATACAAAAAGCTCTCAGCAAGCTATAAGCTCATAAAGTTAACATACGTATTGCATATACCTGCATTAAATTACATTTATTTTTCCGGATTCAATTTAAATAAATAAAATATTTTAAAAGGCACTGCAGCGTGCGATCTCTTCCAGGAAGAGAAAAATGCTGTAGTTTATATTAGTTTAATTGCATCGATGATGTCACTGGTGGGCAGGTTTCTTAATGGCCCACCAATGAGACAGAAATGGTGCCATAGGACCAATTATATGAAAAATGGTTGAACATTAGTGAACTTGATTTATTTATTGATTGATTGATTGATAGGTTTTGTATTTTTCAATTCATTAATTGTAGGTCCATTTGCAAATTGCAGACATGGTGCTTGCTTCTTTATGGTGGATAGAATGAAAGAAAGAAAGAAATATTTCAAGTCTTTCCTCCTATATGATATGATATGAACTTTATTTGTATAGCGCTTTTCAAAACATATAGTTCCAAAGTGCTGCACAGAACAGGATTAAAAACAAGAAGAAACAGACAGTAACAAAATTATAATGGCAAACAAAACAATATCAAGCATGTATGTACAAATTGGCTAATTAAGTAGTTAAAAATACTCTGTATAAAGGTGGGTTTTTAGACGAGACTTAAAAATGGGGACGGATGGGGCTATACCCTAATGTGCACTGGCAGTGCATTCCACAGTTTGAGAGCTCGAGCGGAAAAAGCCCGGTTACCCCGGGGGTAAAAACTAGACTAAATAGTGAAATAAAACGAGCTATGCTTCTGTGCCTCTAGTAGTAGTTCAGTGGTCCTCAAACTTGGACCACTGAGTCACTCAGAGTTACAGACCGTAAAGGTCCATTTGAACCCTCACTGTCTGTGAGAAAAGGCCTATATATATATAAGCACCATGCTGAATAGATAGGCCCACTTTGATACCATGAACACCCATGTGGCAATGTGGCTCATGATCCGCTAGAGGGAGCCAAAGACCAGGAATGAGTTATTAAGTGGCACACCCCCAATGTGAGATGTTTAACTTAGAAAGTTATTGTCAGTGTTCAGAATGAACGAATGAATTAATTAATGAATGAATGAATGAATGATATAAAACAATAATAAATAGAATAAAATAATAAATGATGAAAAGTGTTCCCCCACCTTCACATAATGCAGGTTAATATCAGAATACCCTCCGATATATTATTGATTTATTGATATCAATAATATATTGATATATTATTGATTTCAGCTGTTCCAATTCCAAACAAATATAGTGGCCAAATATAGTGGCCCTCAGTCTGACTCTGGAGTGAGTGTGGAAATGTAGTGGTCCTCTGGAGTGAGTGTGGAACAATAGTGGCTCTCTGGAGTGAGTGTGGAAATATAGTGGCTCTCTGGAGTGAGTGTGGAACTATAGTGGTCCTCTGGAGTGAGTGTGGAACAATAGTGGCTCTCTGGAGTGAGTGTGGAAATGTAGTGGTCATCTGGAGTGAGTGTGGAACTATAGTGGTCCTCTGGAGTGAGTGTGGAACAATAGTGGCTCTCTGGAGTGAGTGTGGAAATATAGTGGCTCTCTGGAGTGAGTGTGGAACTATAGTGGCCCTCTGGAGTGAGTGTGGAACTATAGTGGCCCTCTGGAGTGAGTGTGGAACTATAGTGGTCCTCTGGAGTGAGTGTGGAACTATAGTGGTCCTCTGGAGTGAGTGTGGAACTATAGTGGTCCTCTGGAGTGAGTGTGGAACTATTGTGGCCCTCTGGAGTGAGTGTGGAACTATAGTGGCCCTCTGGAGTGAGTGTGGAACTATTGTGGCCTTTTCATTGTGTTCTGTGACAACATAACAAGGCAAGGCCCAGTTCCTGAAAGGTGTAGCATTGGCGCCAGTACAACACTGGGGGGCGCTATAAGACAGGAATCAGAGCAGTCGGGCAATAACTGGTTCAGTTTGTGCCGTTGTGGTGACGTCACTGTGCTTTCCAATGGACCTCTGTTATCGTACACACACACACACACACAGACTCTGTCTGTCTGTCTGTCTGTCTGTCTGTCTGTCACCTCATAATGTTCTCACCAGCCGGCTGAGCTGTGAAAGCAAACTAGACAAGTGCCCAATTTGTGTGTGACTGTGTGCGTGCGTGCGTGCGCGTGTGTTTTCACACTAGGGATTATTTATGGTTGTATTGCGCTCGCTCTCTCTCTCTCTCTCTCTCTCTCTCTCTCTCTCTCTCTCTCTCTCTCTCTCTCTCTCTCTCTCTCTCTCTCTCTCTCTCTCTCTCTCTCTCTCTCTCCATTTACGGAAATCAAAGCGGGGGAAACAAATGTCCCGCCATGGCAGCATTCCAACCCGCCAAACCAAACGGTTCCGTGTGTTTCCTGCTGTCCGCGAGAGACGCAAAGCCATGCGTCAAATGCGTAAATGGAATGGAGAGAGAGACAGAAATACACACCAATACTCCTATACTTATAATACGCAAAAACACTAAAATGCCGTTTCCTCCTGAACTTGAGTTTAACACACACACACACACACACACACACACACACACACACACACAAACTCATATTTCTGTCTATATATAATTTATGTAATTGCATTTGTCAGCACCTGCACCGTCCAAAATGTGCTATATGAATTCAGGCAGTCCGGCGAAATTGCGAAAATATAGACGATCAATATAATACCTAAAATTAAAATAAATAGGCCTACATGAATTAACAGAACTATATATGAACCATTCAACAATTACAAATGAGGAAAAACTCTGTTTTATTAAACTAAAAAAATAAATAAAACAGGTCTACCGGTATATGTGTTTATTTACATTAATTATTTAAATGACGGTTTCGTCATTAGGTGGACAAAAGTCGCTCGCGGATGTAATTTATGAACCCGCCATGCAGGGAGCCGCGGGAAAAGGCCAAAAGAGGGAGAGAGAAAGAGGGGGAGAGAGAGCACGTGATGGTAATAAAGTGACTTTTATAGCCACCCGTTGACAAGCTGCAAAATATAACTCACACACACACAAATGTGTGAGTGTGTGTGTGAGTGTGACACAGACACACACACCGTCAGTCAGTCAGTCAGTCAGTCAGTCAGTCTGCAGATGGAATAAACAGTATAGTGATTCAGCTCTGTCTGTCTGTCTGTCTTTGTGGATTACGCAGGATTTGGTGACCGTCGGACACTGGGACAGGATGCATCGAGGCGCACGTGAGTTTCCAACGTTAAATCTTTTCATTCTGAAGTTCTGAACCATTGAATTTATAGACACACAACCGGGCATAACCTAAAGAAACTAACTCTCATAAACTCAACCGCCCCATGTTTAGGCCTATATGTATACCTCCTGCAGTGAAAGATTGTGTGTGTGTGTGTGTGTGTGTGTGTGTGTGTGTGTGTGTGTGTGTGTGTGTGTGTGTGTGTGTGTGTGTGTGTGTGTGTGTGTGTGTGTGTGTGTGTGTGTGTGTGTGTGTGTGTGTGTGTGTGTGTGTGTGTGTGTGTGTGTGTGTGTGTGTGTGTGTGTGTGTGTGTGTGTGTGTGTGTGTGTGTGTGTGTGTGTGTGTGTGTGTGTGTGTGTGTCAGGACAGGCGCACACAAACGCTTTTGAACATTGACAAATAATATAGCTACATTAAAATGATAAAATATATGCACATATATGATATATTTAAACTATATATGGACCATGCAGTCCTTTAGTCTGGCTCATTTTGAGGCGCATATATGTTTAAATAATATAGGCAAAGGATATATTCTCCTGTATGGTTTCAGGATATTAAATTAAACTGTCTAAATTATACCTATAAATATAATACAGCATAATATAGTCCTATAGGTTAAAAGACAAACATTTTCTATTTTAATTCCATGTTTTCGATCCATTCCAAATATTTTCTGACTTCATGAATAACACATTATGAGTCAGTGTCACATATTGTAGGCCATTGTTAGTCTGAATGAAGGACCACATTGGAAACAACTCTTATATTTAATTATATGTCCATGGTTTTAAGAAGTTATATGTTATTGTAATGTAGGCCTATATGTTTTACCCACAATCAAATCAAAATTTGTTCGTTGTTATAACATGCACAATATAGTCTTTGTTATTTAGGGTTTATATGCGATAATAATTAGTTCTCATGATTTGCTTGTTCTATAATATCTCAAAATGTAACATATAAATTGTAGTCATGCAGGAAAACTGATGGTTTAAATTACATTTTATTCACTACAACTTTGTGTGAAACCAAACCAACAACCAATATACAAAAAATCTAAATAAATGTCTCCAATTGGAGAGATTTGTTTTCTGCACTTGATATAGTGATAGTCTAATCTTTGCATTTATTTATCTATGTATTTATTTGTATCACTTGTTGAACTGTAGACTTCATCTGGTCTTTATTGGCAATACAGGCTTATACCGAGAGAACATTGTGAAATATAGTTGCATTCATGTGTATTTGTTTGTGTAGGTTTTTTTTTTGTTTAAATAATAATAATAGGCCTAATATCATAGCTAAAGCTATATTATTATTAGGCTGTTATTATTATTATCGTTATCGTTATCGATATCGCTGAAATCTTAAAAAGAATCTTATGTGATGGTTATATTTTTATAACTCAACGTAATTGTCTTTCTTTCTTCATGAAATAAATCTACACAACGCATGACATGCAGGCTATCTATATTCAATTATTCCAATAACACGATTGTTTGTCATAATATTATTTCATTATAAATGTACAGTCAATATGCGGCAGGCCAGTTGACAGAAGACGCGGTGCATGATATGGCTCCGCCGCGGCATATAGGCCGTATAGCAGGAGTCAGGGGGTCAGGCGGGGTTAGTTAATGTCCAACCCGGGTTAGGGAGCTCTCAGCTCGGCTTTGACCCGGCAGAGGGTCGGGGGGTGGAGGGGGAACCGGGGGTGACGCGCCGGTCAAACTGTCTAACATGAAAAAGTGAAATGACCCAAAGAGGAGAAGAAAGGCCAACGGCTCTGAATGGCTTCATATATTAACGTCGTTACAGCTCTCTGAATGCGGAATATTAGCATCTTTATACGGCCTGCTGAACCCTGCAGCCGACGGGGTTAAACGTCTTAGAATACGTTTCATTTTATATTAATTTATAGCTTCATACAACCGACAACGTCATATATATAGCTCACATAGAATTATGCTGTGAGCCATGGTTGATGTTATGGAATTGTCGACGATCGAGCGACGCCGAAAAACAGCCTTCAGAAGTTCAGATTAAAAACGTATAGCTGTATTTTGGCCGACAGCCACTGAGCTATATAGTCGCTAAGAGACACCATTGAATTGTAGGCTATTTGTGGGTTTTTTTTTAAAGGAAGGGAAAAGAGACGGAAAAAAACAAATAATTAATGTCATGTGCTGCTGTATATATTTTTTCTCCCTATACCTCTCTCTCTCGCAACATCAGGAATGAATGCAGGGCATTAACCTTCGTGCGTAAACTGCGTATTTTTTGAACACTTGTTCTGTCATTGTATGTATCTTTGCTGCATGTGTGTGTGTGTGTGTGTGTGGGGGGGGGGGGGGGGGGGGTGCACGGCACGCACACGGCTGACTGGACAGACACACACAGCGGTGCAACAATAGCTCGCGGCTCCCGCATGCAGTGAACTCTGGTTGGTCCCCAAAAAAAACCCTCCATGCGCCGCGCGGGGCGGCCTGGCCGGGCAGGCCACGGGCCGGGCCAGGGCGGGCCACGGGCCCTGCAGGGTTGCATGGATGATGGGCCCCCGACCCCGTATGTATGGCCTGGCCGGCACTGTCCTGTCCAGTGCAGTGTTGCCAGGTTTTGCGAGAGAAACAAGCAACCGTGGTCTATTTGCCCTTTACCTTTAAACAAAAAACCATATAGGCTATTTGAAAATGACAGATCTACAAGCTCACAACGTGTCAAATAAAAATAGTGTCTACATTTTAACAGCACAAATCTTGTATGCCCCCCCCCCCCTCAGATGGGGTTCCGCAGACAAATATATATACATTTTTGGGTCCCTTGACTTAAAAAGTGAAAAAAGCCACCTCATCTTAGGTGAGGTGTTGGAGTCACTAAAGTTTGAATGTCAATGAAAATAAAAGCCTTATTGGTACCAAAATAAAAGCCTATACCGAGGCTACAAAGGTTTAGATATGAGAAAATAATGGGAGGCTCCGCAGTCCGCATACTCAAAAATGTGTGGCTGTGCACAATGACAATCGGGTATTTTTTTGTATTGCAAGCTTTCGGTCTATATTGACCTAACCTCAGGCATTGGCTTGAAAATGAAATACGCATGGTTTAAAAACAACGTTAAATAGGAAACAAGCACATTTACAACACAGCATATTTTATACATACAACTGTCAAGCAACTTTACACAGCCAAAAACAAGCCCAAAGTTGCGTCTAATATAAGCAGACATGGCAACCCTTTGCTTCTAATAATTGGACATGGCAACCCATGGGCTCCGGCGCTGTGCCTGTGCCGCGCGCGCTGTCCAGCGGGAGGACTGATGGACGCTAGCGGTGAAGCAGCGGTCAATGATTGTGATTGACCCGCTGGCGACCTCCACACGGCAGCTAGGCTACATTCTTAACAGGCAAGAATGCTCCCCTTTACAGAGAGAGAGAGAGAGAGGGAGAGGGAGGTAGAGACAGAGAGAAGAAAGTTCACAGCTATATGATGAAGGATTCGTTCTTTTCAAAGATATAATGACTTTAAAATGTTTTCAAATCTCCATCTATCTGATCTGAGCGGTGCAGAGAGAGGCTTTTGGGTGTGACCGTAGAAAACTTGAAAAATGAAAGTTTTTCTTTTTTAGGTCAAAGTCCTTTTCATTCAAAGGCGTGAATTAATGGCTTTGAGGTGAATAGATTTGCATCTATTTATTTATCTTTTGCTGAAAAGGATCCTCGTTCTATAAAGCTTGATGATGACATGCAGCAAACGGCTTAAAACATTATTCTTTATATAGTTTAAATGTAGGATCCAAACTTCAGAAAAAAGAGAGAGAAAGACATGTTTGCATCAAATCAAATGCTCACAATATTTTCACTGACTCTGTGTTCCAAATGGCTATGAAATATATTTAATAAGTGGTTTTCAATCTTTTTCACATCAAGGTCCAATATGTATTCTGCGTTTGATGACATTTAGCCTCTCACACCCAAAACCTAAAAAGAATCACAACTCTTCTACATTCTCTAATTGTGCATGCAGACTTCTTGTATACAGGATAAATTAAGTGATTGAGAGCGTAATGAGTTAAAGATCTATTAAAAGTCCATTTGGGGTTTTTTTCTCCATCATTTAGCAATAGGGGACCACCTGGAACCCCCTCAAGGACCACTGGCGGTCCCCGGACCACATGGTTGAAAACCACTGTATTAAATGATCAGAATAAATGTCTAAAAAGGATACAGTATAAAAGATTGTTAAGCCTTAAGTTTTTGCGGGCAATATGGAAAAACATAATAATATCACACTTATTTTTCAAGCAGTATCACAATTATACAATTTACAATTTAGGCATTTAGCAGACTCTCTTGATCCAGAGTGACTTACATTAAGCAAAAACAAAAGCATGTCATACATCACATTATATAAAAAGTAGTTATCATGAATCATGTAGAAACTAAGAACGTAACAGTGGAGTATCTATATGTCAACTATACATACTATACTATATTATATTATACAATATACATGTGTACTATAAAGTGCTATGACTACATAAAATGCTGTCTACGTAACAAGCGATATATATATATTATCACGATTATTTTTCATGCAGTTTGTATGGTTATTTTTCAAGTTACTTAACAGTACGTATACAACCACAACACAAGAAAAAGGAGTAACAAACCATTTAGGTCAAAATAGATTGTTCAAATGGAGATTGTTCATTTGAACACAAAATATATGTTAACAAAAATGTCCACCACAAGCCAACGATGACCTCTGGACATTGTATATCGACTCAACGATATGTGTCACCTGCATATCGCCCAGCCCTAATGGAACAATAGCATATATAAAGAGATATATTGATGGAAAGCCTTGCCTTCCAGACGGGTTTAGATTATAGAAAATGAGATGCAAAACTAAAACCAACGACGTCCTGGATATTATTTACCATGCAGACGAATTCAGATTCTCGTCTGTTATGGCTTTTGAATCCAAATATCCACTTTGGAAACATGTGAAAGTGAAACAGATGATGTCAGTTTAGCCATTTGTAAACTCAGAGAGAGACAGATGGACCCAAATGGAGCCTTTTCTGCTCCATTTAGGCTCCCTCTGATGAGGGTTCTCTACCTGTGGGTCGGTACCCCCCCGAGGGGTCCCCTGCATGGGGGGGGGGGGGCTCCCTAATTAACTGGATGACAGTGAAGAGACAAATTTCATGACTTTTCCGACCTTTTTAACCATTTTAGGCCTGACGTCGAAATAAATTAAAAAACGTCATCTGTTTTGTGCCACATTTTGTGCCACATTTTCACGATTTTTCAAAAATAGCAGACCTACAAGCTCGTAGCGCGCCACTCGGCGGCGCGCTATGAGCTTGTAGATCTGCTATTTTTCAATAGTTAAAACACTAACAGAATGGGTTACAGAATGGGTTAATGCAAAGAAAGAAAGAAAGAAAGAAGACCATACAACAAAAATAATCAACAAACTATATTAATAAAACTGGACAAACATTGGCCAAAAATGTCAAAAAAACATACTCTCCCGACTCCCTCCATGCCTTTCGGCCTGGTGGAGACAATAATATAAGAAAGAGGCAAAAACTGTGAAAATAGCCGATGTACAACTGTAGACATCATCCCCATGCTGGCTTGTTGTGGTGCACATTTTTGTCTAAATTCAGAAATTCAGAAATTGACCAGAAAAACAGCTATAGCCCTGAATGACCATATAACAGGTCTGTAACTCTAAACTGAAAGAGTGTTCAAATGGAACAAAATGGACCCCTTTTGGTCCATTTGCTTCCATTTGTACACTCTCAGAGTTATGGTGGTCATTGCAAATATAACATTTGAGAACCACTCCACTAGTAGCCTACTAGTTGGACTCCTAATGTTATAGTATATAGTAAATAATATAGTAAATATTAAATAAGTGTCACTAAATATTCGGAAGAAAACCATGGACACTTTATTCAGTGATTGCATCTTAGGATCAAAATAAGAACGTTAGTGCGTAAACAAATAAACATTCAAATGCGCCACGGACAAGAGCGCAAGTCCTGTCATGGACACATGTGTCTATACTCTGTGCACAGACATGTGTCTATGCTCTGTGCACAGACATGTTGATGAGCCCTGCAGGGCAGGCTGTAGATCAGCTATCTTTCACAATATGCCAATATGTGGAACAGACAGAGTTCCAAACTAGATAATGTCTCAGTTTAAAAATAGAAAAGCACTGCTGGAATCAGTCAGTATTAGGTATAATACTCTTATATACTGTACATGGGGACTCTTTGGTGATACAGGTATAGGATTATAGACTAAAAGTTGTTGTTTTTTTCTCCAAGGTGGTATATACTGCTTAATTAGGTATTAGGTAAAAAGATATAAAATGCAGAGTTGCAAAGAAAAAAGGATTTCCTGACCTGCAAGGTCTTCGCCAGGGTCTATCTCTAGAAGACCTTGTAGGCCTTGGTCTTTTTTTGTGTTGCCTTGCTCATCAATAAATCCTATTTATATATATATTTCCACCAAAGACGGAGTGCCTTGGAACACCTTCTGAAAATAAAGCAGTATAGCCTATACCACCTTATAGAGAAGGAAACACTTTTTGTAAATAATGCTTCAAATCCTGCAATTGCTAGTCCTTGCCAGGGTGTGAGGTCTGTCGGTCCGTCCGTCTGTCTGTCCCTGAAGTCCAAATAAAGTCTAAACCAAAAGCAGCTCAAACACGTGTTCTTTAAGTACACGGTATATAAAATATGCATAATCAATTATACTTCCCACCACTGAGATGGTGTGTATATACTAAAATCAGGCATTAGGCCTACGGGCTTATACGGGTCCATTTGGTTACATTTAAAGTTAACAATGAGGTTGTTCAGCTCAGAGTATATAAATGACTACATGTCTGAGTCTTCTCTCTCTCTCTCGCCCCTCAGGGCACAGGTCCATTACAGGCAGGGGTGGAAAGTATATCCAAGTACATTTAGCCTATATACTTAAGTATACTATTACCAAAGTATTTGTAAGGTAAGGTATTTGTACTGTGTATATATAGGCCTATACATCATAGCCGATCTACAAGCTCACAATGCGCCGTGATGTGACACCTTGTGAGCTTGTAGATCGTCGATTTTCAAAAGTACATTTTGAACCCAATATTTTTTTTACTTTTAGGTCAAGGCTATACAGATTGAATTCCGGACTTTTACTTGAGTAAACAGAGTATTTCTATATTGCACTATTGATACTTTTACTAGGTATAGGTACAAATATAAAAGGTAGTACTTTTCCCAGCACTGATTACACAGCAGGCCTCGGTATGTAGCGAACTCCACCAAGAGAAACCACAGCCACCACACTGACAAGAACCTCAGTCTTAACCCATTCTGACCTGAGATCAGATTCTAAAAATGTCTTCTATGTCAGTCGCTTTTTTTTCGATTTTTCAAAAATAGCAGACCTACAAGCTCGTAGCGCGCCACTCGGTGGCGCTAGCATAACATAGTGCTAACACCAAAAGGGGTTCCCGCGCAAAATGGGTTAACCCATGTAGACCTGAGACCAGATTCAAAATGTCTTCCCTAAATCATGACTGTTTTTGTCAAAAACCTATATTTCCGTATCCGTGGTTCTCAAACAATATATTTCATGTTGAGGACCCCGGAAATTATATGTAATTGGCCGCCGACCCCCGTCTGAAAATATGTAGTTCCAGGGACCCCCCCCCCCCCCCCAGAAGCAAAGATATGAGTTAAAAATGTTTGCTTTGAAAGAAAAACATATTGCACACATTTTCACGACTTTTCAAGATCTTTGCAAATCTATACAAGCTTCTAGATCTGCTATTTTCCCAACAGCTAAAGTTTAAAACAACGGTCAGAAGTATATGGTTAAACGCTTTACAAGGTGACACAGACGCGTTCCCGTCCAAAATGCCTTAATGCCACCCTGACGGTGTTGAGAAACAGGCCCAAATGGACCCTCAGGGGTTCCGTTAGCAGCGAGGGCTTTGCCTAGTGTGGAGACCAGACCACCAGACCCGGCCAGATGATGAAGCAGCCAGTCAGTCAGTCTGTCAGCCCAAAGCATGGTCGTTCAGGGGAGGGAGAGAGAGAGAGAGAGAGAGAGAGAGAGAGAGAGAGGTTTTTGCGTCCTATATTTTCCATTCCAAAAAAAACCTTGAGGTGCAACATTCAAATCCATGTTTAACGTATATAAACTGCATGAATAGCTTCCCTATATTCTGGTGAGAATATGCACTGATTTATCAGGTATTTTTCTCAGCGAAGTGATTTGGTGTGTGTAGTGTACATGTGCGTATATGTGGGTATGTGCGTGTGCGTGTGTGTGTGTGTGTGTGTGTGTGCGTGTGCGCGCGACAAATACTAATAAATAATAAGTACAGTACTTAAGTAATTGGCCACCACTGGCTCAAATCGTGTTAATTAAAACGTTCAGATTAGTAGGCTAACTCTCACCGTCGCTTTTCCTGCGCTGACCTCATTCAACTAGAAGTAAATCATGTTTAACTAAACAAAGGCCAAACGTAACAAATCTTTCGGAAGAAAATAATTTGACTCTTGCTTCGTCATGCACGGTTCAACCAAAGTCATTTCACCCTTCATTTGACTCCTACAAACACTCGTAGGAAAGTGTAACCTCTCCAACGACTTGCACGCCAAACATGGCCTCCAAACACTGCTTAGGGGCGGGGCCTTTGTTCCGTTAGCCATGGGTTAGCACGGGTCACATGACGCTCGTGACTCATCCTTCACGAGCGTCATGGCGGAAATATACGCTCTTCTGGGCGCCTTAATTGCTACATTTACAAGGTTAACGTCTACAAACATAAACGTTCAGATTTCAAATATAAAGTGCTCACCTCCGGAAGGGCCATGGATTGGATGTTAGAAGTTTGCACGGGCAGGTATTCGCACACGTGCATTCCGTATTCCTCAATAAAAAAGCATTTTAATATACGATCGGTGGCCATTTTCTCAAAACGTTATAAAGTATCAGTGCAATACACAATAGGCGTGTGTAGGCTATAGTTGAAAGCATATATGGCGAAGAAAAAAAAACTACGAAAATGGTGGTCGGATAAAAATTCAAATCAAGTATACAGTATACTTGTAGGTTACCGGCTTATACCACCAGTGGTCCTTAGGAGGGTTCCAGGTGGTCCCCAGCTAAATGATGGAGAGTTTGTGACCAAATGGACCGTTATTTGACCTTTAACTCTTGAGAGCGTATAAATTGATGTAAATACATTATTGTACAATACAATACTGTGGAACCATGGGAGTTGTAGTCGCCTGTGCAGTGTGCACCTGTGGAATCATGGGAGTTGTAGTCGCCCATATCTACCCCATGTGGAACCGACCTGTGGAACCATGGGAGTTGTAGTCGCCTGTGCAGTGTGCACCTGTGGAATCATGGGAGTTGTAGTCGCCCATATCTACCCCATGTGGAACCGACCTGTGGAACCATGGGAGTTGTAGTCGCCCATATCTACCCTGTGGAACCGACCTGTGGAACCATGGGAGTTGTAGTCGCCCATATCTACCCTGTGGAACCGACCTGTGGAACCATGGGAGTTGTA
This sequence comes from Protomyctophum bolini, assembly GCF_963924005.1. Lineage (NCBI taxonomy): Eukaryota > Metazoa > Chordata > Actinopteri > Myctophiformes > Myctophidae > Protomyctophum > Protomyctophum bolini. The sequence continues at coordinate 2,620,908 of NC_137875.1, forward strand.
GTCGCCCATATCTACCCTGTAGAACCGACCTGTGGAACCATGGGAGTTGTAGTCGCCCATATCTACCCTGTAGAACCGACCTGTGGAACCATGGGAGTTGTAGTCGCCCATATCTACCCTGTAGAACCGACCTGTGGAACCATGGGAGTTGTAGTCGCCCATATCTACCCTGTAGAACCGACCTGTGGAACCATGGGAGTTGTAGTCGCCCATATCTACCCCATGTGGAACCGACCTGTGGAACCATGGGAGTTGTAGTCGCCCATATCTACCCCATGTGGAACCGACCTGTGGAACCATGGGAGTTGTAGTCGCCCATATCTACCCCATGTGGAACCGACCTGTGGAACCATGGGAGTTGTAGTCGCCCATATCTACCCTGTGGAACCGACCTGTGGAACCATGGGAGTTGTAGTCGCCCATATCTACCCTGTGGAACCGACCTGTGGAACCATGGGAGTTGTAGTCGCCCATATCTACCCTGTAGAACCGAATGTGTGTGGTGCTGTAACCTCAGTCACAGATTGGGTTCTAAGGGAGTCTATGGGTGATGACTAGTCGTCTGTCAACGCCCCCGATGTGCAACGGAACGGAACCCGAACGCTACGGAATCAATGAATGGTAAATGGTGCATTTATATAGTGCATTTCAACACATACACATTCATACAACCGATGGCGAAGGAAACCAACCTGCTCATCAGGAGCAATGAATTCGGGGGTTCAGAGTCTTGCTCAAGGACACTTCGACAATCGACACTAACTCTGGGGGAGCCCGGGATCGAACTGTTCCCATACGTACATCTGTTCTACCGGTCACACTATACCCCCGAGCCACTGCTGCTGCCGCCACATAATGCTGATAGCGATGCCATGTTTTTCTGCTGTACGCTTATAGGGAACTCTTTCCACTGCATGCTGGCCACTTTCTGCAGGCCTGGCTGTATTGTGTATACCCAGTGGTGGAAGAAGTACGATAAAAAGTCCGGAATTCAAAATGTACTCGAGTAAGAGTATACAAAAGTATTGGTGAGTACCCAAATTGGTAAAAGTATACCCATTATGCAGAATGTCCCATTTCAAGTTATCAAATGTTTAAACATCTTTGCAGGTCGTGGTTAGGTTACCAAATAACTTAATAGTAACTATACATTTTTCTAATAATTGTAGTGGAGTAAGATTACAATATTTGCCTCTGAGATGTCCTATAAAGTAAAAGTAGGCCCTATTGGAAATCGGAAATACTCAAGTAAAGTACCTCAAAATTGTACTTAGGTACAGTACTTGAGTAAATGTACTTGGTACTTTATGGTGTAAAGTTTACACCACTATGGAGTCTGGTTCCTCAATGTCGGATCTGTAGTCTGGGAGATCTACAGATCTGGGAGATGGAGTCTGTCCCCGTTACAATGCCCTAGGCTAGAGACCCCTGGGAGATGGAGTCTGTCCCTGTTACAATGCCCTATAGACCCCTGGGAGATGGAGTCTGTCCCTGTTACAATGCCCTATAGACCCCTGGGAGATGGAGTCTGTCCCTGTTACAATGCCCTATAGACCCCTGGGAGATGGAGTCTGTCCCTGTTACAATGCCCTATAGACCCCTGGGAGATGGAGTCTGTCCCTGTTACAATGCACTATAGACCCCTGGGAGATGGAGTCTGTCCCCTGTTACAATGCCCTATAGACCCCTGGGAGATGGAGTCTGTCCCCTGTTACAATGCCCTATAGACCCCTGGGAGATGGAGTCTGTCCCTGTTACAATGCGCTAGGTGCAGGAGCGCCACACCTACCATCAGCTCCCAGTACTTCCCGCATGACTTGCCACATCCAAGCTGTGCTTAGTACTCATACGCTGAGTTGGCGCCGGTGGCCGAGATCGAACCCATGACCTTATAGTCCAAAGGCGAGAGCTCTACCGACTGAGCGACCCGGACACTATAAGATAATAGGTCCATAACATAAGTGTATACAATTCACACCAGTAAGACGCGCAAACGCGGGAAGCGAACGCAGCTTTAAGTTAAGTTATTTTTAAGTTAAGTTAGCCATAACCATATAAGGAGTCCCCAAAGCAGCTATACGTCCAAATATGGAGTGTGTTGCATCAATCACAAACAAATCACTCAGCTCCATATATGGGCACAAAAGAGTGACACACAGACACACGGACGGACACACAGACATGAGCTGCTAGGTCTCATAGTAAGTGCTCACTGCGTTCGCAAAAACAGAACAACGCAACCCTATACATCTACGTTGAAGTGCTCAAGTCAATGCTTAGCAGGTGCAATATTGAAGTCAAAAAAATAACTCATGAAAACAAGTCTGATTCATCCATGACTTTGAGTCTTCAGCCGGAGAGAGCATGAGACACGGTCCATTTATTAGCCGTTTATTGATCTTAAAGAGCTTATATTTGTTATGGACTGTATGTGTTGTCGGCCACAAATGACTCATGAAGTTGTAGCTTTATGGTGTTCTGCCAAATCCCGGGTCTGTCAAACAAAGTCCCTGATAAAGCCGTGATGAACGAGGCGGCTGGCTGCGAGCCGGTCGGGCCTCCATATGCGGCGCTGGTAGGAGGAGGTGGGGGTGGGGAGGGTGGGGAGGGGGGGGAGGGGGGGTACAGTTGTAACAGTAGCCGCTAGTAGTTCTCCGTATCGGATAAACTACTAGCATATCGTATCCATCTTTGACCCCATCACGGCTCCCTGTGGAGACCACATCACGAGCACCATTTATCTGACGCAAGTGGCGGAAAGTAAATAAGATCATTCACTGCAAGTACACCACAGTACTTATAAGTACTTAAAGTAAATAAGATCATTCACTGCAAGTACACCACAGTACTTATAAGTACTTAAAGTAACTAAGATCATTCACTGCAAGTACACCACAGTACTTATAAGTACTTAAAGTAACTAAGATCATTCACTGCAAGTACACCACAGTACTTATAAGTACTTAAAGTAACTAAGATCATTCACTGCAAGTACACCACAGTACTTATAAGTACTTAAAGTAAATAAGATCATTCACTGCAAGTACACCACAGTACTTATAAGTACTTAAAGTAAATAAGATCATTCACTGCAAGTACACCACAGTACTTATAAGTACTTAAAGTAACTAAGGTCATTCACTCAAGTACACCACAGTACTTATAAGTACTTAAAGTAAATAAGATCATTCACTCAAGTACACCACAGTACTTATAAGTACTTAAAGTAACTAAGGTCATTCACTCAAGTACACCACAGTACTTATAAGTACTTAAAGTAAATAAGATCATTCACTCAAGTACACCACAGTACTTATAAGTACTTAAAGTAAATAAGATCATTCACTCAAGTATACCACAGTACTTATAAGTACTTAAAGTAAATAAGATCATTCACTCAAGTACACCATACTTAGGTATACAGTGTTTTACTCAAGTTACACTCAAGTATACCACAGTACTTATATATACTTATTTACTTGGTATACAGTGTTTTACTCAAGTTACACTCAAGTTACACTCAAGTATACCACAGTATATACTTATATTTACTTATATACTTATTTACTTATATATTAGGTATATACAGTGTTTTACTCCTTTCCATTATTCAATGCTTTATTTATACTTCTGCTATATTGTCACAGGAAAATATTGTTTTTTTGAGGGGTGCTATATAGCCCAGGCTCCAATGTTTTATGTTGATGTCATATATATGGCAGCCAAGTCTATGTACTTTTAATGTTTGTTTCGAGCACTTTTAACGAACATATATATAGTGGCAGCCAAGTCTATGGAATTTTTATATTTTTTTATTTAGAGCACCTTAAACAAACATTACCTGCAGGCACTTCACACCACTGTGAATTATTATTATTATTTTACTCCATGCAGTGCAATTATATAAAAACGTAGTTATCCGATTTAGAATTAGTTTATTACTACAAAACATTAAGTGCTTAAATCCTACGTTTGTACAACGTCACCTTTTGGACAATATGACGATTTACAAAATACAACCTCACGCGTCACCATGCACAGCATCTGCTATTTTACAAAATATTGTCAAATGTTGAAATGAATTATGAAATGGAATGTTCTGTATAAATGAGTAGCCTACCTTAAAAAAGGTCTTAAAAGTTCTTAAATTGTCACTTTACTGTCATCCTCTGTCCCGGCCTGCACTATAGCAGTGGTTTTCAAAGGTCCATTCTTCAGCATTTGAGCCACGGACCACCATTTCATGACATTTAGCCTCTCAGACCAAAGACTATTTATGTTGTTGGGTAAGATTTTGTGCACAATTCAATCCTGTATTGATGTTGGTACCATTAGGAGACATAATAACAGGCTTGATGAAAATAACAATTCTTCTACATTGTGTAGACTTCTTGTAAATTAAGTAATGCAGATGTTTGACAATAATTTAACTCTTGAAAGTGTAAGATTTGGTTTCATTTCACACTCAAGCGTTAAAGATCTATAAGGGTCCATTTGGTTAAATACCAACTCTCCATCATTTAGCTGGGGACCACATGGACCCCCCTCAAGGACCCCACTGCATGCCTGGTGGTCCCCGGACCACTGGTTGAGAACCACTGCACTATATATACGCTGGTTCTCAAAGTGTGGTCCGGGGACCAAGGGGTCCTTGAGGGGGTTCAGGGGGTCCCGACTCCCCAGCAAAAGGTAGCATGAATCAGCTTACTTTCCATTCCATGGTGAGTACCTTGGCTTGGACCATTCCCGCCGAGTGACGAGTCCATTTGGTTAGGCTATACAATTATAGTATAGCCATAATATAATATAGTAGGTACACTCTCAGATTTATATAGTTACAAATTAATTCATTACTGCGGGATTTTATATCACGCATGCTCCGCTATTTTGCGCCGAATTCATCACTTATAGTTCATGATCATGCGATTAAATTTAAAAAAATCATGTCGTGGCTTAGCTGCAAATTAAATATCAATACAAATTAATATCAACAGAAATAATAATGCATAATAATATATATTATAGGCTATATATATATCCAATTAAAAGTATTTAAATAGATATTTCTCATAAAGACAGACCACGCGCTCTGCATGCCTATATTACGCATTACGCACGCCGCTTGATTGCGTCCTGCATTCAGTTCAATCGTCTAAATCTCATCGTTATCATAATTATAGTCTATATACTAATGTTTTAATTGTCAAGGGCTGGGCTGGGCTGGGTTGGGTTGGGCTGGGTTGATTTGATTTGATGATGGTTCCTATAATATCGTCTTATCTCTCTCACTCTCTGTCTCGTTTGATTTGAAATGAATATCAATATGTATAGGCCTATATTGTCAATCACGGTGGAACTATTTTCATATAAATATAAAATAGCATATACATGAACTATAGGAGATATATCACCTTATCATTTTAGTATACTGACAGATAGATGTCGACATGCGAACCACGCACGCACGCACGTCGCACGCACTCACATCACAGTCACACGCACGCACGCAGGCGTGTATATAGCATGTTTTTGCCTTCATTTTTAACCCCTAGCATGGCTGTCATTGTGAGGCGGGGGGGGCCGGGGGGGGACACCTCGGGCTGACCCCCCCAGGCTATAACAAAGCACCAGCCCACTACTCACTGTCTAGCGGCCGGGCCTTTCTTCCATTCTTCTGGCTCCGTCCGGGTCTTCTTTTTCTGTTGTCCGGCTGCAGCCTTTTCAGGCTCCGCCACAACACATGAAGGCCAAACATGGGCCAGCCCAGCCCAGCCCAGCGCGCCGCGGCGGGCCGGCCTCACGGCCTGCCCTGCCCTGCCTATGGCTGCCCGCCTCTATATGGACTCAATATGGGAAGGATTAATTTCTCAGGCTCTCGGCCATCTGTGTGTTTGTGTGTGTGTGTGTGTGTGTGTGTGTGGGGCACCCGGGAACCATAAATCTATATTACTGTTCATTCATCTATCTATCTAATCTGTCCGTCCGTCCATCCATCTAGAGGAGAGAAAAGAGTGGAAGAGAGGAGAGGCGTGGAGAGAGACAGATATAAAATATAGATGGATGGATCATGGTCATGGATATATAGATGGAGAGAGAGAGAGATAGATGGAGAGATAGATAGATAGATAGATAGATAGAGCCTATAGCGTTTTTGTGAATGAATGCTGCGCGGCGCAATATATCAAATCAAAGCACCAATGGCGCAACTTGCGCGCAGTAGTATATATATTGGGCATGTATAAACTTTATATATAGGCCTACTAGAAAATATGAAATATAAGCCCTTTATATTATAAAGGGCTTATATTTCATATGTTCTAGCATAAACATGGACATTTAAATGTCCCCATGGTATAAGTATAGCCTATATAAAAGTGTGCATGCATGCGTATATATCCATATATGCAGACATGTAGTCAATTATGAGACAGACAGACAAGACAGGACAGGACAGACAGGCATGCAGGCAGGCAGGCAGGCAGACAGACAGACAGACAGACAAACAGACAGACAGATATATAGACATTAATGTGCGTAAATATATCTATATTATCCCGCATGTGTCTTTCTCGCTTGGCTCCACCAAACCAACCCAAAGCATGCAAACCAAACCAACAATAATCCATCAACATTTTCTCTCTCCATCTAAATTATATCCCATTAAAACGTCCCCTCTCTTATAATAAATAATAAACAGCTCCATCTATAGCTCCGATTGGCCGGCGCCGGGGGTCACGTGACCCGCGTGGCCGTCCGTCTATTTGACAGCCCGGGGGGGGGCGTGGGGGGTGTAGGGAGGGGGGGCTGGGTGGGTGCCAGAGGGGAGAGAGAGAGGGAGAGAGAGAGAGAGAGGAAAGAAAAATTAGTATTCTCCTTCCAGCCTCGCTATAAATCAATCATGGACTCCTACGTGGTGAGCTGCAAATATGTGGAGCCGCAGTTCCCGCCGTGCGAGGACGATTACAGTAATTTCACCGACCAGGGGGGTCCGTACTACGACCCCCAGGACAGTACGGACAATTATGGGCAGCAGACCCCCAATTATGTGCAGCCCGGCCCCCCTCCTCCTCCTCTTCCTCCTCATCCCGCGACCCCCGGCGCGTACACAACACCACCACAACAACAACAACAACGACAACGTCAACAAACCGGGTTTCCGCCGCCTCTGCAGGGCCAACAACCGGCGGAACAACCGCCGTCAGCAGCCGTACCTGTAGCCGTAACCGCTCCGGTTCCTCGGCGGCAGGACGGAGGAGAGTATCCAGCAGCAGCAGCCGGCCAAGGTGCGCCCTTCCCCGGCTACACTAGGGAGCCCGGCGCCTCGGCCCCGCCGCCGCCATCATCCCCGGCGGTGCTCAAACAGCAGCAGCAGCATCCCGGAGGTGGAGGTGCTGCTGCAGGTGAGCCCACCGGCTGGCTGATGAGCTGCAAGCCGGCCCAGGTGCAGAGGAAGGCGGCCAGCTATAACCATCACCACCACCACCACCTCCTCGGTCACCAGCACGGCAGAGACAAGCCGCCCGTGGTCGTGTACCCGTGGATGAAGAAAGTGCACATCGCGCACGGTAAGGATAATAATTATATAATATATAAGACCATGAAGCCACTGCAGTGCACGCACGCGCTGCATGCACTATACAGCCAATAAATCTGATTCTGAAACACATGCACGATTCAGAATCACTTTATGGGCACACATCGCATCGCATTTATTGTAAAAAAAAATTACAGCAGAAGTGGGTGAAAATTGATTTATTTTATTTTATTTTATTTTATTTTATTTTATTTTATTTTATTTTATTTTATTTTATTTTATTTTATTTTATTTTATTTTATTTTATTTTATTTTAAATGTTTTTGCGCAAAGACTCTCCTTCATTTTCGGTTTTCAGGAAGAGAGGGGAGACGAAAATGAGCATAATGTTTATAGGGCCGAAATATCTCTGCCATGACCATGCTGCACTTAGCCTAATTGGAATTACATGCACGGGAAAAGCCAATTAAGTCAGGACAGGACAGCGAGATTTCGTGTATACCATACATGGTGTATATTCCACACCACGGCCTACAAAACAACAGCACAGCAGATAGTAGCTGGCCTATGCAAATAATAATAACAAAGCGCGTGCAGTGCACCACGATGCAATTCTGATATTTGGCCCATTTGGGGGCCGTGGTGCAGGGCGAAGGTTCCTCCCAAATATATAAGGGCAAGTGTTCAGAAATAAACGAAGCATATTAAATTATATCCTCGTGTCTGTCAACTGGCGGTTATTTATAAAGAGGTCCACATTTCTAAATGTACCTCGTCTTTATTTTTGGTCCCAAGTTTCTTTTTTTTGGGTCATTTGCGTCGCTGCATCCCCCATCCCCCCTCCCTCTTGTTTGTCCATTTGTCCATTTGTGTACAACATGTTTTCTAGCTTGGCGAGTTATTTACGACCTTCGAGAGTGTGAATTATACACCCCCATTAACTTTTATGACTCTCTCTGTGTGTGTGTGTGTGTGTGTGTGTGTGTGTGTGTGTGTGTGTGTGTGTGTGTGTGTGTGTGTGTGTGTGTGTGTGTGTGTGTGTGTGTGTGAGAGAGAGAGAGAGGTGCAGAACAAAGAGATTCCAGATATCCTGGACGTTTTTTGAAGCTCACATAGTATATATTGGACTCTTTCACAGACAAACAGAATTAAGGATTAAATGCTAAATCATTCAATTAATATTTATCGGTGAAATATATAGATAACATTATTATCATTATTTTAGTATTGTAAATTGTATTCATCATTATGCAGGCGGATGTGTATATAGGCTATATCCATATGTATAAATTATATATTTATTATGCAAGTTATAATGCAAGTCAAAGGTATAACAGCCTATATACAAAATGACGTTATCATATGATATGATATGAATATGAATATGATAGTACTTTATTGTCAGTTCACACTGAAATGTGTCTTGCGACCCTGCAGCCTATATGCAGAACACATATACACACATTTGACATAACGCAAAGAACAAGACAATTTACTAATAAAACAAGCAAGGTTACGAATAAGTAATTATACTATAGCTGTTAAATGTGTTAAGTGAAATGTACAACATTTAAATAACCTGATATAGGTGCAAAAACAATAGGCCTATTATTATTATTATTATTATTAGCGCGGTAAGTTATTCAAATATCTCTATATTGTATAATCATTGCTGTTCAGTAACAGTGTTAAATAGCTCTTTGTGATAGTAATTATTGCTATAGAGTGTGTTCAGTAAACAGTGTTTAATAGCTCTTTGTGAGAGTAATTATTATTTGTTCACTAATAGTGTTAAATCGCACTATATTGCATTGCAACCTTTTTCATATCAAGGCCCAGCTTTTTTTTATTGTGCATTTTGAGCCACGGACCATAAGATTTAGCCTCTCAGACCCAAATAAGATTTTGTCCACAAATTCCATGCTGTATTAATGTTGGTATAACATTAATACATTACATTCTAATACATTATAACATTAGGAGACATAACAGGCAAACGTTGATCAAAACACATTCTCTAATTGTGTTGACTTCTTGTCAATTATGGAATGCAGGTGTTTAACAACATTTCTATACTCTTGAGAGCGTAAAAAAATGAATCATTTTATGAATCAAATGTTTCATTTTATACACATAAGTGACTCAAGAGTTATACCGACTCTCCATCATTTAGCTGGGGGGACTACCTGCTCTCGGACCACTGATTTAACCCCTTTTGGTGTTTTAAACATTATGTTATAATTTAGCTATTGAAAAATAGCAGATCTACAAGCTCGTAGCGCGCCACCGAGTGGCGCGCTACGAGCTTGTAGGTCTGATATTTTTGAAAAATCGTGAAAATATTTATTTCGGAAAACAGGTTAAAACCACTGCTTTAGAGTGTGTGTTCACTGTTCAGTATAACAGTGGTCTATTATAGAAAGAAAAAACCCTGGGGAGATTGATCTGACTGCAGGCCCTCAGTTTGAATTACATTATGCTCACCCCAGAGTTGTGGGTGACCAATCAGAGCCCACTATTCAAAGTGAGACATTTCTTTGTTGCTGTGATGTTGGAATCTATTTGTAACTTAATTGGAAATAAATCTTCCACACAGAAGTTCCAGAATCTATATGCAGTGATATTGGTCTGGGCCATGCCAGGCTATGGGTCTGGATACCGCACACACACGGTATAGCCCACACTGTTTCCCCATGCAGATTCGGCACAAACAAGGGACTAAATTATTTTCGCTCCTATATGCCACCAAAATGTGGAACGCCCTACCAACAGTCATTAAGACGTGTGAATCCCTTGACTCCTACAAAACCTATACCACCTACGGACGGCTGCAATTAGAAACTGGCCCCCGTAAAATCTGAATCCCATCGCAACATTATGTTTCTTTTCCCCTTTTTGCCTCCTTTATGATGAATTCCTGTTCTGTTCTTTGACTATATATGGAAGTGGCTATTTGTACGTCTCTAAATGTTTTGATGAATTGAACATGGTGGACCCTCTTGTAAACAAATGTGTAATGCTTAATTGGGTCGTCCACTCACAGTTAACAGTCTTTGTATTGAGTTTGTGCTTGAAATGTACTGCAATTCTGCAAACTGTTAATAAAGATTTCAATCAATCAATCAATCAAAACCCATTTTGGTGTTAGCATTATGATATGCTTTAGCTATTGAAAAATAGCAGATCTACAAGCTCATAGCGCGCCACCGAGTGGCGCGCTACGAGCTTGTAGGTCTGCTATTTTTGAAAAATCGAAGAGTGACATTTTTTTAGAATCTGATCTCGGGTCAGAATGAAAAACTGGCTGGATGTAGAAGACATTTTTTTTAGAATCTGATCTCAGGTCAGAATGGGTTAATCAGACCAGTACGTGTGTGTCCAGTGGAAACCTCGTATGAATCTGATCTCAGGTCAGAATGAAAAACTGTCAGGATGTAGAAGACATTTTTAGAATCTGATCTCAGGTCAGAATGGGGTTATAACATCATTCTTGTCCTTGTTGTTTTCCTGCAGTGAACCCCAACCACACCGGCCCCGAGCCCAAGCGCCTGCGCACGGCCTACACGCGGCAGCAGGTCCTGGAGCTGGAGAAGGAGTTCCACTTCTCGCGCTACCTGACCCGCCGCCGCCGCCTGGAGGTGGCGCACGTGCTGTGCCTGTCGGAGCGGCAGGTCAAGGTGTGGTTCCAGAACCGCCGCATGCGCTGGAAGAAGGACAACAAGCTGCCCAACACCAAGGGACGCAACAAGAACAAGAAGCCGCCCTGCACGGACAGCAACAACAACAACAACGATAACAATAACAACAACAACAAGAAATAATAATTAACAGTTTTTTTAAAGTGACAGGCACTTAATCCCCATCAGTATAGGCCTCTCTGTGTGTGTGTGTGTGTGTGTGTGTGTGTGTGTGTGTGTGTGTGTGTGTGTGTGTGTGTGTGTGTGTGTGTGTGTGTGTGTGTGTGTGTGTGTGTTGGCACCCAAATAATGCATTATGGCTTTAGAATAGTTCTGCTAATAGTTGTATCCCTGTCATAATGTGTTCTGACATCACTGCCCCCTGTGGGTCACTCACGGCATTATCTTTTTGTATTGGATTCCCGTCGGAATCTTAGATTCGCAGAACCGTCAGTCGCGCGATTTTAACTCGTATGGATATGAAGCATCGATCGGCTGATGGGTAAGAAAACATATTTTTCTCCAAACATACTATAGACGTTATTGAATGTATAACTGTGGTCGAACGAGCCAGAGTCACATACCCGACATTGTTTTATCGCGAGAGATTATTACTTCCGGTTCATGGTCCGCGAGTTAATGGTCTTCAAAATAAGAGCTTGCTCTGAAAAGACTTCTGGCAGGTAATGAGTTAAAGGATCTGACAGGGATACACAATGTGGCAGGCCAATGATAGACCCATATGCATATATAGCCTACAACTACCAGAATGCAACAGTAGGCTATACTGTTATAATCTACAACTACCAGAATGCAGTGGTGCTTATAGCCTACAACTACCAGAATGCAGTGGTGCTGTTATAGCCTACAACTACCAGAATGCAGTAGTGCTGTCATAAGCCTACAAGTACCAGAATGCACAGCGATACAGACAGCTCTCTCTCTCTCTGTTGAAGGGGGGGAGATATTTTTATATTTGTCATTTTTATGATGTCATTTTTTTTGTTTATCACGTCACATTATTATGATGTCACGTGGAGAAAACAGGGTTTTAATTTACAGGGTAATTAATTAGCCTATACATTAATCAACAGGGTTTTTGTGTTATATGCTTTAATAATAATAATTTTATAATTAAATGTAAATGTTATTTCCACAAACTGGCGCTATAAGCAGCGCGTGTAGCCTTTTATAACCTCAGTGTTTTGGAGAGAAAGGAGAAGGAAAAGGAAACGAACAGCCAAATGTAATAATTGTATTTAGCTCAGCGGTCGAATGTTCACCAGCCAATGAAACGAACTATGTGTTTTTAAAGTTTAGGAACAAGAGCCATATAGGGCTGTATTTTGCGTGTCTTAAGTACCAGGTCTTACTCTTATTCCCTAACTTGAGTAAACTAAAGACCTGATAGATAGATAGATACTTTATTTGTCCTTTCGGAAATTTGTTTTGTGCACAGCAGTCATCAGGATATCAGGACATAAAACATGCAAACAAACAGATCACACAGTACATAGACAATAAAGAAACAGTGCCAACAGAAGGCCACCAGTCATAGTTCCAAGAGGCATCACATCACACCTTATGCGCGGAACTGAGATGGGGCCTGCTTGTTCATAAGTCCTATACTTATGGGAACAAACGATCTTGAGGCCCTAGCCTGCAGGGAAGATACCATACCATATACCATATATCAATGCTCTTTGGCCACTCAGAATAGCCAAATGGCATTGATGATCACGCCTCCAGGTCTTTAGTTTACTCAAGTTATAGGGAATAAGACCTGATACTTAAGACACGCAAAATACAGCCCATAATGTCATGCAAATACCTCTTATTTCCAAAATGTAAACTTTTATAAAACAAATATTTACAATGATTTAAACATTGCAGGATTCGGACGGACAGATGAGGTATCTGCACTCAGATAGATAGATGGATAGATAGATAGATAGATAGATAGATAGATAGATAGATAGATAGATATCTCAGGGTTACAGGGTCGGAAACAAAGAAAAACCTTTTGAAAAATGTTTCTATAAATTTGTATTTGTATTGGAGCACGAGTGTCTGAAACGTTCCGAACAATGTCTTTTTTTTATTATTTAGCTGCCAGGTTTATATGCTATTGTTGTATATTGCCGCCATTATAGTACTTATTTCGTATTATTTAGAAACTTGCCTATTTCATATTGTTTGTAGTAATTATTATTATCTCTTTTTTTATACCTGTTCCTTTTTTTATAATAAGCCGCACGTATAAAGAATGACGTTTTCATATGTGGAAAATTTTGCGATAAAATATTTAGATAGCCAATAAAATTATAAACAATAGTATGAACGTTGTATTACTTGCCTCCATTGTCTCACTCGTGCATGCACTCACGCACGCACACACACACACAAGCCACGCACACATGCACACACACACACACACACACACACACACACACAACAAAAGGTGGAACAATCCAAACAAAATGTACGTACAATTGAAAGTCAGACTCTCAGATACATCAATTTCTAGATCACAATGGTTATAGTCTTTAGGGTGGTTATGTTCCATTTGATATCCCCCTATATCACAGCAGCTCACAGATCTTGCTGCTGTGTTTGTATACTTCGCCGCAGCAGATATGGGAGTTATTTTGTCATGTTTTCAGACTCTCCTTGCTGTGATTGTATTCTCACAGCACATTGAGAGCTATATAGTGAGCCAGCCGTAGGGCGGTGTCAGTGGCTGCCGGACCAAACATCACATCTGCTCCTTCTGTTCAGTTCAGAGGTGTGTAAATCAATGCTAAACGGAGACAAATGCTTGTGAGGCAGTAAAAGTCTCCACTGGGTGACGTCTAAGACATGTGTGTCACTGTGGTGGACCTTTATTTCTCCACTATGCAACTTTATGAAAACTTTAGTTACAACCTAGAACTTCGTGTCTTTTTAGAGTATTGTTAATATTATACAAAACATACATTAGCAACTTATAGGCCTACTTATTAACCCACTTTATTTGCCATTTTTTACTATTTTGAAAAACATTAAAAAAATACAGATAATATAGGTTACCATCCTGATGACTACAAACCAGTGACTACAACATTGTGTAAGTTACCATCCTGAAATTCCTGATGACTACAAACCAGTGACTACAACATGACGTAAGTTACCATCCTGATGACTACAAACCAGTGACTACAACATGACATAAGTTACCATCCTGATGACTACAAACCAGTGACTACAACATGATGTAGGTTACCATCCTGATGACTACAAACCAGTGACTACAACATGATGTAAGTTACCATCCTGATGACTACAAACCAGTGACTACAACATGACGTAAGTTACCATCCTGATGACTACAAACCAGTGACTACAACATGATGTAAGTTACCATCCTGATGACTACAAACCAGTGACTACAACATGATGTAGGTTACCATCCTGATGACTACAAACCAGTGACTACAACATGACGTAAGTTACCATCCTGATGACTACAAACCAGTGACTACAACATGTTACAAAACATGCAATAACAACTTCAGCTGGCTATTTGAAAATAGCCGATCTACAATTTACAATTTACAATTTAGGCATTTAGCAGACGCTCTTAATCCAGAGCGACTTACATTAAGCAAGAACAAAAGCATGGGAATACATCACATAAAAACATTCATCATGAAACATGCGTAAGCTAAGAAAGTAACAGTGGAATATCTATATAATGAAATTTATACGTATAAACTTTACATATATACTACTATGCTATACATATGTACTATGGCGTGCTATGACTATATACAATGCAATTCTAGTGCTGTCTACATAACATGCTATAAGTCTGTTTCAAATGCTATCTACACGAGCTCTCAACGTGCTTGTAGATCTGCTATTTTCAAAATATTTCTATTGAAAACTTATTGAAATTGGACATTCTGCATGAGTATAGGTCTACAGTTAATTACTTATGTTATACTTTTTGATTCCAGTATATACCTTTAGTAAATTTTACATATACGCCACATGAGGACTTTTTCTTGTAACATAAAAGGCTTATTTACATTGTCGTATATTTATACATTTAAGTAAAAAAAAACACGAGTATAGCCTATTTTTTTCACCACTGTAAGTATATCCAACACTCAATCCTTCAAATATAGACTATACCTTTCTGTCTTGATTAGTGTACAATTGTAAATAATTAGATAATGTGCTGGTTAAACATCTCCGTACCTTGATTATATAATATATATGATTAGTCTACATTAGATAACTAACAGGCTGTTAATGTATTTATTTAATTATGTTTTTTTTACTCGGGTACAACTGAGTATGCCAATTAACTGCAGGGATTTTCCTCAGTATTAGTAGGCATTTTATTACATATGTATGCCTAATATAGGCTACTGAGGGAAATCCTCACAGTTAATTGGTCAATTTGTAACTTTGATATATAGTGTACAAATGTGACCAAATGGGTCCATTTGGTTGAGGAATGTACTCCACTGCAACGTGTGTGTGTGTGTGTGTGTGTGTGTGTGTGTGTGTGTGTGTGTGTGTGTAGGGGGAAAAGGGGGGGGGGGGTCTAATTAAGGACATCCGGTCGAGACGCGGAATGGTCTGAAAACGTCGGAAAAGACGCAGCAGCGGGTTTGACAGTGACGGATTTGAACCCGCAACCTATCAATCACACGCACGCGCACGCATGCACACACACACACACTCTCTCACACACACACACACACACACACACACACACACACACACACGAGCTGCTGCTCAATCAATGAATCCGCAACACTGCCAAGTGCCACCACACGATTTGTCCAAATGTTACCATGTTCTAGAATCTAGATAGATAGACCACGAGGTGTGTTAATTTTGATATCGTTGATTTAACAAATTATTTATTTCGGTTGTTTTTTCATTGATTTAAAAAAACTAAACATGCTGGTGTGGTGTGTGTGTGTGTGGAAACAAACACAACAGGACAGGTTATCGCAACGGAACACCACTGACCTCGTGTGGTAGCGAGCGGTACAGCAGCATTAACGGTGGCTGGGGCAGTTGTGGAAAAAGTACTCACATGTTTTTTTGTTTTACTGTAAGTAAAAGTATCAATACTGCAATGAACTACTCTGTTATAAGTGAAAGTCTGCTATTCAAAATGTACTTAATCATTTTCAACATTTTACTATGTTATTAATATAGCCTACCTTAGAGTTGTTTTTAATTATAATTATAAATCCCCATTCTGTGTTGCCTAGAACTGGAGGTCTGAAAAAAAAACCTATCAATGACAACACACACACAGTGTGGTGTGTGTGTGTGTGTGTGTGTGTGTGTGTGTGTGTGTGTGTGTGTGTGTGTGTGTGTGTGTGTGTGTGTGTGTGTGTGTGTGTGTGTGTGTGTGTGTGTGTGTGTGTGTGTGCCCCCAGGCCTCAGACAAGCTCAAGGTACATGGGTAATGTCTCATCACCTCTAATTGCCCCCATGCAGACAGACAGACAGACAGACAGACAGACATGATTCAATTCAATTCACTTACATTTTATTAATAGCACCAAATCACAACAAGTTGTCTCAGTCAAGACTCTTTAGAGCAGTGACCTGCAGGCAGAGATGATCACACCCTGAGCAAGTAATGTTGAGACAGTGTTAACGTAAAACTCCCCTTAACGCACTTAACTGGAAGAAACGTCAAGCGAGAACCTGACTGGCGACTATATGCCCTCGTGCAGACCGGATAAGACAAAAAGGGTAATCGCGGGGTCCTGTTTCCGACGACCTTTGCTGCGTGGTGTCAACCCCCACCATCTCCTGTAAAAGCCCCCAAAAAATAAAGAATACGATTTCATGAGATCTGTGTCTGTCTGTCTGCCTGTCTCTCTCTCTCTCTCTCTCTCTCTCTCTCTCTCTCTCTGTAGGGTCAAGGCAGATGACCTCTGAACCCCAGAGCCTGGTTCAGCATGAGGTTTCTTCCAGTTCAAGGTTCACCAGTTGTTATTTTTTTCCACTTGCCAGAGGAGTCACAGAAAATGCTCGCTCAGACAGCCACGGAGAGAGGGGGGGGGGGGGTCATGCCCACTACCATACGATCAATGTTCATTTTGTCGACTGAAATGACGACGAACAATGTTCGTCGACTCCCTTTTCTTTCACCGACTACATACAAAACGAACATAAAAGCGAAGCTATGATGACTAAAACGATATGACTATAAATACACTGACAATTCCGTCCACAGATATATACAAACTAGATCCAGTAGAACTAAAATACAAGACATGCAAATCCCTTGACTCCTTCAAAACCGCTCTAAAAGGGCACCTACGGACGGCTGCAATTCGAAACTGGCCCCCAAAATCTGAATCCCACCGCGATGATGTCTCCATGATGTCTCTTGGACACTGCGACAGAAGACAGAGAATGACCCTTGACCTTTGAAACTTGCTTCACATGGACAACATAACATACATACAACAGTGCACATCCTCATCATCATCATATTGATATCAAAATGTACCAAGAGTAGAAAGTACTGTCCCATTTCAAGTTTTCAAATGTTTAAACATCTTTTGAAAATATAGCAGATAGATCGGCCTCTGAGATGTAGCCTACCATGTGTTGCCTCTGAGATATACCATAGTGCAACTTTCATTCATTTTTGACCCCTCTATCACACAAAACCCTAACCCTAACCCCCCAAAAAATAGTTCCATGTGATAGAGAGGTCAAAGTTGTACGAAAGTTGTGCTAATATTTTAGAAATAGGTCAACGATACAAATGACTCTAGTTTTGTGGATTAGTGTAGGCCTAATTTAAATGCGTGGCAATCTGTGCCCTCCACAACATGACCAGAACTATTCAATTCAATTCAATTCAATTCAATTTTAATAAAATGTCAAATCACAACAAGTTGTCTCAAGACACACTTATTACTACTCACCATAATATTCACCAAAACCAGAGCAGAACTCCCACCACGGGACTCGGGCAATCAATTAATACAGTTGCACACACTATATTAATGGCAAGTATTTCATACAGCTTTAAGTTAAAAACTATCCCTTTAAGTAGCCTAAGTAGGCATAAACATGTTTTTCCCGTTTTTTCCTGGCAAGCGGAACCATTCTCCCAAGACCCGGTGACTCCACACGGAGCAAATAGCGCGACGCACCAGCCAGCGATTGTTGTCCTTAACCTTGCATGCACATTTATTTATCTCTCTCTCATCAATAAACGTAACAAGTAATTAATCCATAATCAATCTATCAGACAGTTCGATCCGTCATGTCTCTGGCAGCAGAAGCCTTCGTGTCGCAGATGGCAGGTGAGGATTTGTATTGGCCTTTGTTTTAACGGTTAATATTTTTACTTGACAATTAGCGTCCCAGACCCAGACCGTTTCATAATTACGGATACGTTACTCAATTCATTCATTAAAAATATATAGGGAATATATATAGTAAAATATCTAAAATTGTATCACTATGCCATATGTTGTTCTTTGATTGATTGATTGAAATATTTATTAAACAGTTTGCAGAATGACAGTACATTTCGAGCACAACTCAATACAAAGACTGTTAACTGTGAGTGGACGACCCAATAAAGCATTACACGTGTTTACAATGAGGGTCCACCTTGTTCAATTCATCAAAACATTTACGTACAAATAGACTTCTATAGAGCCAAAAAAAAAAGAGAACATGAATTCATCATAAAGGAGGTAACAATTAATGGAAAAGAAACATATACAGTGAGGGGGGAAAAGGGGTGGGTCTCCTCTGACATTCACAGCTCTAAAACACATGTCACGCTTATGCAATACTTTAGCAGCTGTGTTGTGGTTTGATTGATTGACTGAATGAAGTGTTTGTTTGTTTATGTAAACTTCTTAAGGACCTCCACATTAACGTCATGTATTTAATTTCCTAGGCCTGCTGTCACAAATTATGATTACATAATCGCCTAATTACAATTATTTGAGATGAAAGCTGTTATGTTTGGCATGAATCTTCAATCGTTTCCCATGTTGAAAAACGTCCAACGTCCAACATTCTTTTCAAGAAATATCAGAAATAACAGATCTAAAAGCTTACAAACACATGTTGTGTTTTACCCTGTAAGTGAATCATGCAAACAACCTATTTGAACTAAAGTGCATAATGTACATCCACTGCGTAATATACCCTATATGCCATTTCTAGAGTGTTTTTGTTTATACCATTTAATCAAATATAGCTTTTCATACATGTATTTGTTTATTTTCAGCTGTTGAACCATGGCCTGAAAATGCCACTTTGTACCAGCCACTGAAGGGTAAGGTGTGTGTGTGTGTGTGTGTGTGTGTGTGTGTGTGTGTGTGTGTGTGTGTGTGGTGTGAACTTGTTTATCTAGGAAGTATGTTACATGGTGAATGTTACAACCATATATTGTTTACAGTATGTGCTTGTTTTTTCTTTGTTTTTTTCTTTAGAAGATCAGATATTGTTGTCCGACTGTGCTTCATCGCTCGCTGTTCAGGTGAGATAGTGTGTGTGTGTGTGTGTGTGTGTGTGTGTGTGTGTGTGTGTTTGTTTTCAATGATAATGGTCATGAACAGCAGGGGGTTTCAACTGATTTTGACCCAGGCAGGGACCACCACATCCTGACTAAGAGCAAGGACTGTCTAAAGAGGACGAGACGCGAAGACAGTGTACGGGCGACGCCATGTTGCTCCCTGGAATGAAAGAAACATGCGCAGTGGGCTTTATGCAGCCGACACTTCCGCGTTCAGGCTCAGCTTCCTTGGTCTCAACTGCGCATGTTTCTTTCCTTCCATGGAGCAACATGGAGTCCACTGTACGGTCTTCGCCTCACTTGCAGAGGTGCATGGGAGTGGAGCACGCATTTCTTCAGCTCGCTTGCAATAGGTACAAAACACAACGTCTTTACTGGAATCGTACACCACCCATGGAAAAGTAGCTTTCCAGGCAGCATTGTAGTATCTCTTTTGCTTCCCACTAGCGCTGCTTGGTTTAGCCAGGGGAGGGCGGTGTAGGACAGGTTTCAGCGGCGACAGGCTCTCTCTCTGCTGGTTGCTGCTGCAGGAAGCATTGGCACTTAAAAGTGCCGTTGGAATAGTAGCTTCTTCGGCAGGTTTAAGCGGCGACAGGCTGGCATCACTGGAGAACTGTAGCTTCCTCTGGACGAAGCGACCCTTCTTAGCTGGTGGTGGTTTCATTGTGAATGAAAAGTAAGCATCACACTGTACTGTAGGCATATTTATACATACCTGGCTAGGTGAAAACAAAAGAAACCCGATTAGCATTTGAGTACTTGGTGGCCGCACCCAACCCATTTTAACACCTCTGAACAGCCAGTGGAGAGGTTCACATTTTCGGAATGGGTACATAGTATGCAGTCTGTGACAGAGTCAGAAAATCTGTAATGTAACTAATGTTAATATAAAATGTCCACGAAAATGTTCATGGGGGCTAAAAGGGGCTATTTAATTCTTCATGGGGGCTATAGCCCCATAGCCCCCACAGAGTCGACGTCGTTGATGCCAGCGTGTATTGTATGCGTGTAGACAGGGCGGTGGTGGCTCAGGGGTATAGAGTGGCTGGATGGTAACCGTAAGGTTGCCGGTTCGAACCCTGTGGGCTCCCCCAGAGTTAGTGTCGAAGTGTCCTTGAGCAAGACACTGAACCTCCTAATTGCTCCCGATGTGCTGGTTGGTGCCTTGCATGGTTTCACTTTCTGCTGCCATCAGTGTATGAATGAATGGGTGAATGTAATGCAAAATCTCTGTAAAGCGCCTTGGATAAAGTCGCTATATAAATGCACCATTTACCATTTAGACTGACATGGCTCCCTGTGAGCTACAGAATCGATTTTATTGATCACATTTAAAGCCCTTCTGTGGACTAGCTCCATCAGCTACACCACAGACACACTGGGACCCCCACAGGTCTGTGGACTAGCTCCCAGCTACACCACAGACACACTGGGACCCCCACAGGTCTGTGGACTAGCTCCCAGCTACACCACAGACACACTGGGACCCCCACAGGTCTGTGGACTAGCTCCATCAGCTACACCACAGACATAGGAACCCCACAGGTCTGTGGACTAGCTCCCAGCTACACCACAGACATAGGAACCCCACAGGTCTGTGGACTAGCTCCCAGCTACACCACAGACATATGAACCCCACAGGTCTGTGGACTAGCTCCATCAGCTACACCACAGACATAGGAACCCCACAGGTCTGTGAGCAGCCTCACATCCTCAGATTAGGGCCCTCCTAGTTCCGGCCTCAACTCGTCGGGCCCCTCTGCTTTGAAACGCCCTCCTCTTGGCTCGTAGGCGAGCAGAGTCAGTGCCCTCCTTTTTAAACGGCTTTTAAAAACACGTTTGTGTATGCCAAGTGTTTTTCATAATGCTGTTTCTCTTTTGTCTTTGATGTTTTGTTATTTTATGCTTTGTTATTTCTGATGCTATGTTGATGTTTTCAATTGTGTTGTTTTTAACCTGTACTGTAACTATATGTTTGGAAAGGTGTTATACGAATAACATTAATTCATTAATTCATGTAGTTGGAGTATAATAAATAATGCTCCTGCTGTTTGTGCTGCCCCCTGCAGGCCTACCTGAGGATGTGTTCTCTGCCGGTGCAGGTGACCTGCAAGGCCAACGCTGAGTACATGTCTCCATCTGGTGAGTAACAAACAACTACACACAAACTACACAACATACTGTAACTACACAACACAAACTACACACCACAAACTACACAACACAAACTACACAACACAAACTACACAACACAAACTACACAACACAAACTACACAACACAAACTACACAACACAACTCCACACAAACTACACAACACAAACTACACACCACAAACTACACAACACAAACTACACAACACAAACTACACAACACAAACTACACAACACAAACTACACAACACAAACTACACAACATAACTCCACACAAACTACACAACACAAACTACACACCACAAACTACACAACACAAACTACACAACACAAACTACACAACACAAACTACACACCACAAACTACACAACACAAACTACACACCACAAACTACACAACATAACTCCACACAAACTACACAACATACTGTAACTACACACCACAAACTACACACCACAAACTACACAACACAAACTACACAACACAAACTACACAACATACTGTAACTACACAACACAAACTACACAACATAACTCCACACAAACTACACAACACAAACTACACACCACAAACTACACAACACAAACTACACAACACAAACTACACAACACAAACTACACACCACAAACTACACAACACAAACTACACACCACAAACTACACAACATAACTCCACACAAACTACACAACATACTGTAACTACACACCACAAACTACACACCACAAACTACACAACACAAACTACACAACATACTGTAACTACACAACACAAACTACACACCACAAACTACACACCACAAACTACACAACACAACTACACACAAACTACACAACATACTGTAACTACACACCACAAACTACACAACATACTGTAACTACACACCACAAACTACACACCACAAACTACACAACATAACTACACACAAACTACACAACACAAACTACACAACATACTGTAACTACACACCACAAACTACACAACACAAACTACACAACATACTGTAACTACACACCACAAACTACACAACACAAACTACACAACATACTGTAACTACACACCACAAACTACACACCACAAACTACACAACACAACTACACACAAACTACACAACATACTGTAACTACACACCACAAACTACACACCACAAACTACACAACACAACTACACACAAACTACACAACATACTGTAACTACACACCACAAACTACACACCACAAACTACACAACACAAACTACACAACATACTGTAACTCAGGGCTTCTCAGTCCTGGGGACTGATTTCAGTCCTGAGGATTTCATAGGGGTCATTTAATGGCATCAGTGTAGATTTGCAAAAAAGCATTTTCAGTCTTGGGATTCTTTTTGGCTTTAAGCCCTGTGTAACTACACACTGCAAGGCCAACGCTTGCTCCATCTGATGAGTAACAAACACTATACTGACTATATGCAGACCAGGGCCACCTTGCTGCTGGAGTTTGGAAGCGCTCGTTTTCAGTAAAGCAACGTCCTGCTGCCTTCTGCACCGTGTGCCAATTCTAAACGGGTGGTACGCAGGGCCGTTGAGTGATATCCAACAAGCGCTTCCAAAACTCAAACACACAACAAATAATCACCTGCAAGGAATTTCTTGATAGAAAGTAGCTCATAAGATTTCAGATTTGTATTGAAGGGACAGCCCCTTGAGATGCAGCATCTCATTTACAAGAGGGACCCATAAAAAAACAGAAAAGCATACTGTACACAAATACACAAAACATGCAGTACACAAGATACAAACAGATATACAAATACATACATATATACACAAATAGCTTGCTCACCCTCTTCCACCTACACCACCAACCACCACATAATACACAGATTATGTAGATAAGGTCACAGTGCAAATATTTAACATGTGGTGGATTTTTATGAAACAAACACTTTGCATGTAGAAAGAGGATAATTCAAGCTTTCCGTACAAGCTGCGATGTTGGTGTGTTTGACGTTGTTTAATTAATACAATCAGATACAGTAGGACTTTTCTGATTGGACGTATAGGCTGTCTACAGAAGGTTTTCAAGTATTCTGATTGGATGTTATAGGCTGTCTACAGAAGGTTTCTGATTGGACGTATAGGCTGTCTACAGAAGGTTTCTGATTGGACGTATAGGCTGTCTACAGAAGGTTTTCTGATTGGACGTATAGGCTGTCTACAGAAGGTTTCTGATTGGACGTATAGGCTGTCTACAGAAGGTTTTCTGATTGGACGTATAGGCTGTCTACAGAAGGTTTCTGATTGGACGTATAGGCTGTCTACAGAAGGTTTCTGATTGGACGTATAGGCTGTCTACAGAAGGTTTCTGATTGGACGTATAGGCTGTCTACAGAAGGTTTTCTGATTGGACGTATAGGCTGTCTACAGAAGGTTTCTGATTGGACGTATAGGCTGTCTACAGAAGGTTTCTGATTGGACGTATAGGCTGTCTACAGAAGGTTTCTGATTGGACGTATAGGCTGTCTACAGAAGGTTTCTGATTGGACGTATAGGCTGTCTACAGAAGGTTTCTGATTGGACGTATAGGCTGTCTACAGAAGGTTTCTGATTGGACGTATAGGCTGTCTACAGAAGGTTTCTGATTGGACGTATAGGCTGTCTACAGAAGGTTTCTGATTGGACGTATAGGCTGTCTACAGAAGGTTTCTGATTGGACGTATAGGCTGTCTACAGAAGGTTTCTGATTGGACGTATAGGCTGTCTACAGAAGGTTTCTGATTGGACGTATAGGCTGTCTACAGAAGGTTTCTGATTGGACGTATAGGCTGTCTACAGAAGGTTTTCTGATTGGACGTATAGGCTGTCTACAGAAGGTTTCTGATTGGACGTATAGGCTGTCTACAGAAGGTTTCTGATTGGACGTATAGGCTGTCTACAGAAGGTTTCTGATTGGACGTATAGGCTGTCTACAGAAGGTTTCTGATTGGACGTATAGGCTGTCTACAGAAGGTTTTCTGATTGGACGTATAGGCTGTCTACAGAAGGTTTCTGATTGGACGTATAGGCTGTCTACAGAAGGTTTCTGATTGGACGTATAGGCTGTCTACAGAAGGTTTCTGATTGGACGTATAGGCTGTCTACAGAAGGTTTCTGATTGGACGTATAGGCTGTCTACAGAAGGTTTCTGATTGGACGTATAGGCTGTCTACAGAAGGTTTTCTGATTGGACGTATAGGCTGTCTACAGAAGGTTTCTGATTGGACGTATAGGCTGTCTACAGAAGGTTTCTGATTGGACGTATAGGCTGTCTACAGAAGGTTTCTGATTGGACGTATAGGCTGTCTACAGAAGGTTTCTGATTGGACGTATAGGCTGTCTACAGAAGGTTTTCTGATTGGACGTATAGGCTGTCTACAGAAGGTTTCTGATTGGACGTATAGGCTGTCTACAGAAGGTTTCTGATTGGACGTATAGGCTGTCTACAGAAGGTTTCTGATTGGACGTATAGGCTGTCTACAGAAGGTTTCTGATTGGACGTATAGGCTGTCTACAGAAGGTTTTCTGATTGGACGTATAGGCTGTCTACGAAAGTGTACAAAGTACAAATATTTACCTTGGGATGTAGTAGAGAGACGAATGTAATTATGAAGTATTGCAAAAATGGAAGCTCTTTACAGTACTGGAGTAAATGACTATAGTAATTGCTTTGGTGGATTTGATCTAACCATCTGTCTGTCTGTCTGTCTGTCTGTCTGTCTGTCTGTCTGTCTGTCTGTCTGTGTCTGTAGGCAAGGTTCCATTTGTCCACGTGGGGAATCAGGTGGTGTCTGAATTGGGGCCGATCGTTCAGTTCACCAAGGCGAAGGTAACACACACACACACACACACATAGTGAATCATTGTTATAATGAATCAATTTTATAATCTTTGGAGCAATTACTTTTTAATTTCTGGTCCACGTTTGAAGTTAAATCACGGCAAGGTAAACTACAACATTACAACCCCAACCTCTACCAGAGTGGTTTTCTGAGAAACCTAATGTTTCTATAAATCAGTGATTCTCAAACTATTTCATGTCAAGGACCCCCCCAAGTGATATACAGTATGTATTCTGAACAGGACTTATGTCTATACTGTATGTACAGTAGCAATGTTTAGCCTTCTTCTATATGCACTTTGTATCTGTACAGTATCTGTATCTGTTCTCCCTTTGTCTCACTTTATGTCCTTTGTACAGTACAAGGTATCCCTGTACTTCTGATTATGTGGACATAAAGAAACGTGTGTGTGTGTGTGTGTGTGTGTGTGTGTGTGTGTGTGTGTGTGACTGTGTGTGTGACTGTGTGTGTGTGTGTGTGTGTGTGTGTGCGTGGTGTGTGTGTGTGTGTGTGTGTGTGTGTGTGTGTGTGTGTGTGTGTGTGAGTGACTGTGTGTGTGTGCGTGTGTGTGTGTGTGTGTGTGTGTGTGTGTGCGTGGTGTGTGTTGTGTGTGTGTGTGTGTGTGTGTGTGTGTGACTGTGTGTGTGACTGTGTGTGTGTGTGTGTGCGTGTGTGTGTGTGTGTGTGTGTGTGTGTGTGTGTGTGTGTGTGTGCGCGTGCACAGGGTCATTCTCTGTCAGACGGTCTAGATGACGTTCAGAGAGCAGAGATGAAAGCCTACATGGAGCTGGTGAACAACATGCTGCTGACTGCTGAGGTACACACACACACACGCGCACACACACACACACACACTGCACGCACACACACACACACACTGCACGCACGTCACGCACATATACATACACACACACACGCATGCACGCACGCACACTGCATGCACACACATATATATACACCGCACACACACATATGAACACAAACACTGCACCCAAAACCACACACACATCCCGTGCCAGCCATTTTTGTCGTTTTATGAAAGGTTTTGCCTACAGTACCAAACGTCACTCCCACTACTACTCCTGAGTCTCATCTGATTGTTTCTCTCTGCAGCTGTACATCCAATGGTGTGACGAGGCTACAGCTACTGAGGTCTGTCTGTCTGTCTGTCTGTCTGTCTGTCTGTCTCCAAAGACTGCTTTTCTAGATACAGTTGTCGTGTGTGTGTGTGCGTGTAAATGTTGTCAGATAGTTTTTTTAAATTCTCTTATTTCTGAGTATCAGAATTAAGCGATAATATTACACGAGAAGGTGTGCTTTACTGTGATTATTGGCACGACGGTAATGTGGTCACAGGAACGAGACGAGTTCCGCAAGTTAATCTTTTTTTTTTACAAGTGAATCTTTTTTTTAACGTAAATGCTCTGTTTCTCTGCGTATCAGCAGGCTAACGTTACGCAGCCCTTTTGCCTCGCCTTCAGACGGGGACAAAGACTGTAAAGAGCCAGTGTAGCCTTTAGGCCCTTAGACTTACGCTACACATTTGAAGCGTTGGACTGAACTGGACAAAAGATTGCACTCTGGATGCACAACAGCACTTTAAAAAAAAAACTGTGCTGGTAACGTTTTGTTTTTAAGGATAGCACCATGCCACTTTATTTATTCATAGGTTGTGCGTGGTGGTGTTGGTAACTCTTAACTCTTCCATATGAATTGCACGTCATCATACTGGGGCTCTTTTTTAAATGTTTGTCCCTGTTTTGTTTTAGTTTTTAGCTTTAGAAACGATATTTCATGTTCTTTTGTATGAAAGTACATACAGTAGGAAAATGACAAATAAAGTGATTCTGGTTCTGATTCTGATTTGTGTGTGCGTGTCATTTCCTCCAGATCTCCCGCCCGCGCTACAGCAGTCCCTATTCGTGGCCTCTCAACCACATCCTGGCCTATCAGAAGCAGTGGGAGACTCGCAAGAAGATGAACGCCATTGGCTGGGGGAACAAGACCCTGGAGCAGGTAGGAACGCCATTGGCTGGCTGAACACAAGACCCCCCCCCCCCCCCCTGGAGCAGATTGGCAAACCGTCTAGTCTAGTGTTCGCTGAGCTTGTAGATCTGCTGTTTGGATCCGGCTCTCAGGCTTGCGGCTCCTAAATTGTGGAATGCACTTTCCATTACAGTCAGAACTGCAGACCAGGGGGGCAGTCAGACAGATATTTTGTGAAGCCACTGAGGAAATCGGGATTTCCTGAAAGTTCATATAATGGCCTGTTGTGGCGCTGTCATTGGGCCCAAAAAAACCCATAGCCCCATAGAAGTCCATGTATTTGGGCCCAACTTCACCTAGACTGTATTACCTTAATAAACATGGTCATGAATACTTTCTGCTTCCAGTCACTAGTTTAAAGTCTCATTTCTCATGTCATAATATTCTTTTTGGAAAATTATGGTCCCATTTATAAAAAACATGACCATAAAGTCGAGTATGTTCTGAGGGGCGTGGCTACCGTTACAGTCTATGAACGGGATCCCCCACCCACTCGAGTCAAAATAAAAACCAACGAAGAAGATGGGGGGAAGTCCCGCCTCGTTGTCTGGGCCAGCCAATGGGCCAGCTGGGCCCAAACGGATCTAGAAAGATGGCGACTTCCATTGCAAGGACTGACAGGCTTCATTTTACGTTCATGTTAGACCCGCGGAACGCTTTGTCCATATTTTTTACAGTCTATGCTGCAGACTCACTCCCCGATCTTCCGCTGTAGTCTGAAAACCCACCTCTTCAGACTCCATCTTAGGCCATAGCAGATGCCCCAGCCTTGACGACCTTACAGGCGTATGCAAAGGCTCAACTTATGTAACTTAGGATAGCATTTTATGTAGACATAGCACTATATAGTATACATGTATAGTTTCATTAGATATTCCACTGTTACGTTCTTAGCTCACGTATGATGTATAATATATGATACTGTATATTGCCATGTTTTTTTGTTCTTGCTTAATTTAAGTCGCTCTGGATTAAGAGTGTCTGCTAAATGCCTAAATTGGTTAAAAGTATGTAACAAATAGCATTGGTAAGGTTGCTGTCCTCACATGTGTAGTAATAGAAAGCATGTGTTGTGTTGTAGGTCTATGAAGACGTTAGTCAGTGCTGCCAGGCCCTGTCTCAGCGACTGGGGACACAACACTACTTCTTCAACAAACAGTAAGTTCCTAAATGTTCCTTCCATTAAGTCCTCCATCGTACGCTTTAACGCTTAATTTCCCCAGCTACCTTTTTATCGGATTTCTTTCTTTCAGATGTCTTGTTTGTTGCTTTTGTCTCAAAGACGTAGTGAAATGAATATCCCCCCCCCCCCCCAGCAGTCTCGTCGCTAGTCGCAGTAGAATTAGGTCACATTCTCACCAGAGAGCTTTGCTGCGATTTAAAACGAAAGTGCGCTTCGTTTGGCAGGTGTGAATTAAGGCTCATTCGAATCCTAATGCGCAGCAAAGAACCGCATTTTACTCCGCCCAAAAACGGGGGTTTCGCTTCGCTTCCAATCGCACTCGACTACGATTCGGTGCAGGTGTGAATGCAATCCGCAGTAAATAAAGGAAATGAAGCAAACAATGTGGCGGGTGAGGAGCTGAACACAGTTGGAGACGGAGAAGGCATATTTTACGCAGCGCAAAGATGTCCCGTTACTGTGGATAGACTTGGTCGAATGAGGAGACTGGAGCCCTGATCGAAATGAGGACGTGTACATTAATCAATTGCTTAGGAAAACACATAAAAACACTGCAGTGTATTATAGCCTACAGAATATTCTGTCTGTCTGTCTGTGCGTGCCGTAAACATGGAGTGCTGTCACTGTGTGGGGGCTGGGGAGTTATATCAGTGCACTCATGCAGCGCTGTGCCTCCATGCCCAAAAGAACAGTGTGTGGCGGCTGCGTGCGTAGAGAGAGAGAGAGAGAGAGGGGGGGGGTCCCAGACGGCACGACACATGCACGTTATGAGTGTAATTTTATCACCATAGATTTCACTGTGTAGGCTATAGTTTATGAATGGAACACATTGATAAAGGTCCCCCCCTGCTGCGTTTCCAATTGCTGCGGATGACAGCTGTGTGAAGGCAAACCGCAGCCAATTAAATAATATGCAAGAATCCCAATTTCCCCGCCCATACGCATCCGAGTCTACCGAAGTATTAGGTGAGAATGTGACCTTAATCACGCCTCCCGTTGTTGTCGATCGCCTCTAGAGTGTTTTGGCTACATCTAGCTGCATCTAGCTACATCTAGCTGCTACAGCCACATTTGAGATAACATCCGATCCGTCGCTAAATGTGCTCCACTGCTATGAATCGCTGGGCGCTGCTATAGGCCTTTAGTCTTACTTTTAGTCATCATAGCATAGCTGTTTTTTGGGGGGTTTTTTGGTCAGTGAAAAAAGGTAGTATGTGAACATCTTTCGTCACCGTCGACCGTCTCGCGTTGCCTGAATGTTGCCTCTCGCAATTTTCAAATGCTTCCGTCGTCCAGTCTGGAGCAACGGAAGCTCTGATCATGAGTAAAATATAAATGCTTCCGTCGTACAGTCTGGAGCAACGGAAGCTCTGATCATGAGTAAAATATAAATGCTTCCGTCGTACAGTCTGGAGCAACGGAAGCTCTGATCATGAGTAAAATATAAATGCTTCTGCCATACATTCTGGAGAAACGGAAGCTCTGATCATGAGTAAAATATAAATGCTTCCGTCATACAGTCTGGAGAAACGGAAGCTCTGATCATGAGTAAAATATATATGCTTCCGTCGTACAGTCTGGCGCAACGGAAGCTCTCATCATGAGTGAATATAAAGTAAAGCCTCCTCCCCACTTCCGTTTCCGTTTACAAATTTATCCTAATATAAATAGAAATCATATTTTAGATTCTAAGCATATATAGCTTGCTACTTAATAGGCTCTAAAGATATTTTAAAATATATTTTTGTGAACGGATATGATATGATATGATATGATAATAGTACTTTATTGTCAGTTCACACTGAAATTTGTCTTGCCAAAATGACAAACGGATTACTCCGATTTCGGGAGCTGCCGTTCCAGAGCTTTCGGAGGTTGTTTAATAGCTGCGCGTCGTGCGCGAGCCTCCCGTGGACCAACTGACCAGCGGTGTGCCCGCTGTGTGGTTCCTCCTCACTCCCCAGGCCCACAGAGCTGGACGCGCTGGTGTTCGGACACCTCTTCACCATCCTGACCACGGCACTGACCAGCACCGAGCTGGCAGAGCGCATCAAGACCTACACCAACCTGGTGTCCTTCTGCAAGAGGGTGGAGTCGGCCTACTTCAGCGACAAGACCTCCACCTCCTCCTCCTCGTAAAGAAAGAAACCTCCATCCTCCTCCTCCACCTCCTAAAGACCTGGAGTCCTTCTGCAAGAGGGTGGGGCAGGCGTACTTCAGCGACAAGACCTCCACCACCTCGTAAAGAAAGAAACCTCCATCCTCCACAGCCTAAAGACCTGGTGTCATTCTATAAGAGGGTGGAGCAGGCGTACTTCAGCGACAAGACCTCCACCTCCTAAAGACCTGGTGTCCTTCTACAAGAGGGTGGAGTAGAGTCTACTTCAGCGACAAGACCTCCACCTCGTAAAGAAAGAAACCTCCCTCCTCCTCCTTCACCTCCTAAAGACCTGGTGTCCTCCTGCAAGAGGGTGGAGCAGAGCCTATACTTCAGCGACAAGACCTCCTTCTTCTCCATCTTCCTCCACCTTCGTCCTGTCGGCGACTCGTTCTTGACATTCTGCCTTTTTTATCCTCGTTTTCATTCCCTTTAATAATAACTACTACAACTGGAGCGCTAGCAAAGCCGAAAGGAATACTTTGACCAAAATAGGAATTAATAATTTATAGGAAAAACAAAAAATAGGGGGCGAAGTATTCCATTCAATTCCTGAATTCTTACATCTGCAGACCCTACTGCACCCCCCCGCAACTCTCTCTCTCTGTCTCTCTCTCTATCTCTGTCTCTCTCTCTCTCTCTCTCTCTCTCTCTCTCTGTCTCTCTCTCTCTCTCTCTCTCTCTCTCTCTCTCTCTCTCTCTGTCTCTCTCTCTCTCTCTGTGTCTCTCTCTCTCTCTCTCTCTGTCTCTGTCTCTCTCTCTGTCTCTCTCTCTGTCTCTCTCTCTCTCTCTCTCTCTCTCTCTCTCTCCCCAACATTGTTGCCATAATGTTTTCATGTACTGATCGGTAGAACTGGGCCACGTACAGCACATACTGTAAACTTATGGATAAAATCAAATGTATACTTTTTGTTTTGTACCAAATACTGTTTGATATTTCGCGCCGCCGTGGGCATTGATGTCCCAGTGTTGTTAGATCTTAACGAGGGGCGAAGGACGACACATCATTAGGATCACAATATCGGGAAGTTCCAAGATAACATTTTTAGGGCCCTATTTTCGCCAGTCCTTACCACTTATATATCCCTAAACTTCTTTGCGTTTTAGTTTTTTTTAACCGTTTTGAAAAACATATCTAGCCGATCGACATCGACTCGTTGTGAGCTTGTAGATCGGCTGAATTGAACTATAGAGGGTATGAGCGTGCATAAAGTGAATGGCAGATCTCGTGGCAAAGGTGGTGGCAAAGTTAATTTAATGTTGTTTAAAGTAGTTTAATGCAATCAAATAGTTATCTGTTTGGATGTAGGGGCTGTCGAGGCCAGGAAGTAGTTTTTTGCCACTCAGTAAGTGTTCCCGCGTAACTTCCGGGTTTGATGATGATGTCACTACGCTATAACCTCTATTCAAAAATGATTTTCAAAATAGTAAAAAGAAAAATAGGGCAAAGAAGTTTAGGGATAAGGGGTAAGGGGTGAAGTAAGATAGGGCCCATATTATCCCTAAACTTCTTTGCCTTTTTTGTACTATTTTGCAAAACATTTTTTTAATAGTTAAAATGGCCAGTCTACAAGCTCACAACCTGTCAATGTAGATTGGCTAGTTGAACTATAATTTTCTTTCCTCCGAAATAGTTAAAAAAAAGGCGAAGAAGTTTAGGGATAAGGGGTTTTTAAGCGGTGACGAAAATGGAGCCCAAATTCTCATATCAGCATGTTTATTAAATGGATCTAGAAATGGCCCTTCTGATCAGACTGTGGTGTTCGTAATGATCAGGGCTGTAGTGGAAAGGAATAGGATTTATTATTGTTTGTTTTGTTCGTCAATCGATTAAGCACTTGCACGCCATTATTCTGTGGGGGGGGGGGGGGGGGGGACGTTAGCCTGAATAAATAGCAGATCTACAAGCTTGCAACACCTTTTTATAGATGAAAGTAGCCCTATATACCCCTGTTCTGTTGTTCATAATGTGAGTGAAACACATGCCGTGTTGAAGTTGAAACTAACTGTGTTTGTCCACAGACACTAGTGTAGCTTCCCTCCCCTCTGTCTCTAAACTACACACTGTAGTTTTAGTAGAAACTAACAGGGTTTGACACCACCTCTAAACTACTAGTACACACTGTAGTTTTAGTAGAAACTACGTGGGTTTGTCCCCTGTCTCTAAACTACACACTGTAGTTTTAGTAGAAACTAACGGGGTTTGACACCACCTCTAAACTACTAGTACACACTGTAGTTTTAGTAGAAACTACCTGGAGTTTGTCCCCTGTCTCTAAACTACACACTGTAGTTTTAGTAGAAACTAACAGGGTTTGACACCACCTCTAAACTACTAGTACACACTGTAGTTTTAGTAGAAACTAACAGGGTTTGTCCCCTGTCTCTAAACTACACACTGTAGTTTTAGTAGTAAGTGTGTAGTCTATAGTGTGTAGCTTCCCTCCCCGTCTCGAGTTCCTGGACCCTCACTTTGAGAACCATTGCTTTAAATGTGTTTTTAGTTTTTGGTTCAACTTCAAGACAGCATGTTGTTTTACACTCATAACCATAGCTACCAGTAGGTCTCTGTGATGCTGCCTGAAAGAAATGCATTTTTGTTTAATTTTAGTTTTCTGTAAAAATCAAAGAATAGATGGATATAATAATATGATGTGATTAATTATTTGTTTTTTCCACCGTTGTATTTCTGTGTATGAATGGAAAGTGCCTACTCAATAAAATGAAGTTGTAACTATATGATTTTCTTCTCTGGTTGCCATTATTATTGTTTTGTTATTATTTTGCTATTGAAGAATAATGTGTCTTTTAGAGCGGGATATTGTAAAATGATCAATAATGATTTATTGCTCCTTTCTGCAGCTGTTGGCATATTATCGTACGTTCACATCAAACTCAACCCGACTCCAGCAGTTCATGATATTAATCATCAAGTCTGGCTGGCTTTTCCCACAGGGTCAACACGGGGGTGTGTGTGTGTGTGTGTGTGTGTGTTTGTTTGTGTTGATGTGTGTGTGTGTGTGTGTCTGTGTTTGTTTGTGTTGACGTCTGCGTGTGTGTGTGTGTGTGTGTGTGTGTTTGTTTGTGTTGACGTCTGCGTGTGTGTGTGTGTGTGTGTGTGTGTGTGTGTGTGTGTGTGTGTGTGTGTGTGTGTGTGTGTTTGTTTGTGTTGACGTCTGCGTGTGTGTGTGTGTGTGTGTGTGTGTGTGTGTGTGCGCGCGCCTCTGAGACAAGCTCAAGGTACATGGTTGGTAATGTCTCATCACCTCTAGTTCGCCCCCAGTCCAGCAACTGTGTTCCATTGTCACAGACAGACGATCAGACAGACAGACAGACTCCAGGTCAGCGTTAGTGTCCAGACGGGTCAAGATTGAACCTCTAAACTTCCTGGCCGTGTCATGGATCGGTGAATGATGACCCCCACAGCCAGGGGTCAAACGTCCGTCCGAGGTCATTACCGGCAGGCTGGCAGGCAGGCAGACAGGCAGGCAGGCAGACAGGCAGGCAGACAGACAGGCAGACAGGCAGGCAGGCAGACAGACAGGCAGGCAGGCAGAGAGACAGACAGACAGGCAGGCAGAGAGGTGTCATATAGAGTAGACCAGTGGTTCCCAAACCTTTTCATGTCAAGGACCCCCAAATTGACATTTATTAACCTGCGGACCCCCATTTGAAAAGATATAGCCTACAGCAGTGACCCCCCATGCATAAGAGAAGATTTTTTACGGCTCTAGCAGTGATTCTCAACCATTTTGATTTCAAGGACCCCCAGTTTGACCTGCATTAGACCATTTAATGGCATTTCTATCTCTGGGACCCCCGTGTGTACAAATGGACCCGTTAGAGTCCATTTTGGTTCCATTTGACTCAGAGGAGTCACATTGTTTTTATTCAGTCTAAAACGGCCAAAAATGTCATTTCATAGCCTTGTTCAGGCCGCGTCAAACCAGCTCAGGTTGGATTTAATTGGGCCAACACAAGGAATCGACAAGGAAATCAAAACGGAACGTGTTACTGCACTGGTATTATCAACGACTAGGAATAATACTAGGCAGTGATTTGTTCACAACAGGCCAGACATTATGTCTGGTGGGTTGTGGTGGGCCGGTCTGTCTGTTTCACTGTCTGTTGGTTGTGTATCATTTATGTTGTGTCCTGTAAAAGTGGTGGTATTAAGGAGCCAAGGGCTTATTCTGTATTTCAAGTGCCTCGACCAGAAATAGCCGGTAGACTAGAGTATCTGCGCGCTGGTTGTTGGTGGTGGGCCAGTCTGGGCCTAAAGTTCTGTGAAAATGTCAGGGCCGAATTTTTGTCTCAGTCCAGCCCTGGTTCACAAGAAAGACATTTGGTCTCAGTTGAACCTCATAGAAGATAGATGATACATGATGAGTCGACACACGTTTGAAAATGAAGTGAATCTGTGAAATCCTAAAAAATATATATATATATATTCAAATGTGTCCCCTGATGAGTTTGGTGACTATTGGTTAAGTAGGAAATCTTCAAAGGGGCCCTATCTTCGCTGGTGCCTTACCCCTTAATTTCTTTGGCTTTTTTACTATTTTGAAAAGCATTTTTGAATAGTTTAAATAGCCAATCTACAAGCTCACAGTGTCGATGCAGATAGGCTAGTTGAACTATTAAAAACAAAAAAAATCAAAATAGTAAATAAAGCAAAGAAGTTTAGGGGTGAGGGGGTAACGAAAAAAAAAGACTTGTTCATGTTGTCATTCATCTGAACAGCACTAGAGGGCAGCAAACATTCACAAACTACTCTAAAATAGTATGCAGTTCAAATACTGCTTTTAAAAATGAAGATATTTAGTATATAATATATTCATTAATTAAACACTAGTATTAATCATGTACTTTTCAACACTTACGTGGTTTTTTTAAAGCAAATATAGGCTACATTTAGTACTTTACCTCAAGTGCAAATTTGAAAAAATAAACTTTCCAGTGATAAATATTAATGTAATGGTTAGAAAATAAATACATGACTTGTTGGAATGCACACACACACACACACACACACACACACACACACACACACACACACACACACACACACTGAGTTAAACTTTGCTTTTTTTTATTCAAAAATACAAATGAAAAAATGAGTGTATACAAAGATCTGTAAGAAAGTCTCTGAAATATAACTTAAAATATCAAAATTACTTCCAAATATAAATTAAAATAAATGGCTGATATGCTGCAATAATAAGTAACAGTTTGTAGAGAAAACAGTTGTCTTAGAATGTAGAGGTACTTTCTGAACGGAGAAATGAACTCTTATAGTCTAATAGTTATATAATATATAATGTATAACAATATAAAACAACAAGGTAGTCTCGTCTGGCGAAACATGTCTTTACATTTCATTCTGGGCAGTGATAGAAAGTAACCAAGTACTGTACTTTTGTATTTTTTCAGGTACTTTTACTTGAGTATTATTTCCATTTTTGACACGTATTCATCCTTCATTTCACTCTCACTACATCTCACTATTGTTCTTTTTACTCCATGGCAATATTATTACTTTGTAAGATTTTGATTATTAGAACAAAACATTCCACTTAAGCATCGTTTCATATTTTAGGAATTGGAAAATAGCCTTAGCTACAAGCTAAAGACTTTGTTGAGCATGTAGATCGGACAAAAAAGAAGAAAAAAAAATGTTTTGTAAAATTTGAGTACTTAGACTTAGGTTTTTAGACTTGAAGTTTTTAAGACAAGCCTTGTTCTTGTAACAGTATTTCTTCATTGTGGTATACTAGTAGTGGTAGATGTTAACAGCCAGTGCAGTACAGTGGGTACTAGGTAATGGTACAGTAGATGTTAACAGCCAGTACAGTGGGGTGGGTACTAGGTAGTGGTACAGTAGATGTTAACAGCCAGTGCAGGCAGCAAAGGAACAGATCTCACACACATCCATGGGGACCACCACTGTAGGAATGATAAAAAGAAACACCCAAATTACACACAGTTTTATTCGGCTCTAAAATAGGAGTATGTTAATCGGCCCTTAGAGTTATGACAGTTAATAAAACTAAGCGGTTTAATAGATTCGACAGTCATTTAAAAATAAACGGCTTTGGCTGAAAGTTTTAAATAATCGAACAAAATCATGTTTATCGAAAGAGAAATGGATAGAATGATCTCTTAACCCATTCTGGGCGGGAACCCCTATTGGTATCTTACCCCCTCAGGCCGGGAACCCATATTTGGGTTCTGTACAGTATGTACAGTATTCAAAAATGTAATTTTTTTGATGCTGCTATATAAATATTTGAAGTTTTTCAAAAACCTTAGGTCAGGATTTAGAGGCGTTAATATTAATAATAATAATCTTACGTAGGTTGGACAGAGCCATGGCGGCTCCCGGCTGCTGGCAGAGAGGCAGGAAGTCCAGAGGGAGTTCGGGGTCCTGGCAGACCCACAATGCACCGGGGCTCGGCAGCCGGGGGCTTCGCTGCTCGGCTGCCGCGCTATTGGTCGTCGTCAACGCCTGGAGCGTCCTGACCGACTCCGCCGAGAAAGAAAACACTCCCTCCTGGAGAGAGAGGGAGAGAGAGAGGGGGAGAGAGAGGGAGAGAGGGAGGGAGAGAGGGAGAGAGGGAGAGGGGGAGGGAGAGAGAGAGAGAGACAGGTACAAACTCAGTGAATACAGTCTCAAAGGCCAGCCACAGGCAGACACCACGTGTTCGACATATTATAGTTTATAATAATAATAAAACTTTATTTATATAGCACCTTTCAAATTGCATTACAAAGTGCTTTACAACAACAACAAACAGAAAAATATACAGCAAAACAAAAGCAGGAAAATATATATACTAAAATGTTAGATTGGCAGTTTGAAGGAATCTATAAAAGTGGGTTTTTAAAAAAGGGATTTAAAAGAAGACACTGATTCAGCGCGCTTGATGTGTATAAAGGGCAGTGTGTTCCAGAGTTTTGGCGCTATTAGGGAGCTGAAAGCCTGCATGGTCTCCTTTGGACTTTAGCCGGCAAATGTGAGGGTTGAGAAAGTCTTCGGATGACTGAGGATCTCAGGGAGCGGGTTGGGACATATAGGGGGAGATTAGATCAGCGATGTAGGGTGGATGCAGGGAGCGGGTTGGGACGTAGGGGGAGAATAGATCGGTGATGTAGGGTGGAGCGAGACCGGACTTGCTGGCTTTGAATAATATGGTGAGAAGGAGTTTGAAGTTGATTCTAGAAGGAGATTGGGAGCCAGTGCAGGGACGCTAGAACGGAGGTGATATACTCACTACCTGAGAGGCAAAGTTTAGATACTCCTGGTGAATTATTACTCCACTAATAGTGTGAAAGTTGCTCTGGTCTGCTTCAGTTGAAAGTTCAAGATTACTTTGTATAACCTAATTATGTCAAAGGCATTTAAGTTCCTTTCCCTTTTTACAGTGAGGACTAGTCCACAACACTGGTATAGAAAACGGGGGGCTGCACTGGTTTATTGATTCAACATTTCCATCAACGTTTCGATCACTGGGATCTTCTTCAGGAAAGGATTCCTGAAGAAGATCCCAGTGATGGAAACGTTGAATCAATAAACCAGTGGAGCTACGTGTTGTGGACTGTATTTTGTCCTCTTGTACTGCCTTTTGTCTTTTGCACCTGGGCCAGAGTGGAGGTGCAGGCTCTATTCTGAGCATGCATCTACCCAAAAGGTATAGATCGTGTAGATCACAAGGGCTGTGCAGGTAGATCACATGACATGCCCCTAAAAAAATATATACAAAAATATATTTTTGGCATCTGCCACTTGAATTAAGGTGACTTGATTCATTGATCAAAAAGGGCCTGTCAGCTCAAACCCACAATGCAATATTTTGTTTTCAAGATAGATGTTGCTGTGCACAAACGTCAGAGGCATCACAGATTAAATAAATTAAAAAAACAGCTACCTATTCCATTTCTCCGTTCCAAGTGCATTTGACTTATTATGTAACACCAGCGCCGCTATTCCATATTTAAACTAGTTTCAGCAATGGTTTATAATATATTCTTTTTTCGGTAGGTAGATAGATTGATTGTTGAGCTGGTCATTTTGAAAGTAGCTCTCAAGTCCAAAAAAGTGTGCATGGGCACCTTTGTAAGTATAGGCTGACATCAACTTTACGGATTGAGTTGAATTGAATTGAATTGAATTGAATTGAATTGAATTGAATTGAATTGAATTGAATTGAATTGAGTTGAGTTGAATTGAATTGAATTGAATTGAATTGAATTGAGTTGAATTGAATTGAATTGAGTTGAATTGAATTGAATTGAGTTGAACTGAATCGAACTGAATTGAATTGAATTGAATTGAATTGAATTGAATTGAGTTGAATTGAATTGTCACTTACTTGGACCTGCACGGCATCAGAAGTGAAGGTGAAAGCCAGGAGCAGGACGGTGATGGCAGACAGCATGCTGGTCTTCATGGTTGTTCTGGGTTGTTTTGTTGATGCTGTAGATCAGTAGGAATAGTGTCTATAGTCAGCTGAGGGTTCGTTGTTGTTGGTGTTGGTGTGGTTCAGTATAGGCTGGTGTATTTCCGTAGGTACTGTAGTGTCCAGTCAACACAGTGGTTCTTGGTGTGGCTCGGTATACGGTAGGTAGTGTCCAGACAGTCAGCTCCAGTTGTTCTGTACTCCCAACCTCCAGAACGGACCCTTTTTAAAGGCGTCTGCCCCCGCAGGGCAGGGCAGAGCAGGGCTGCGGCCTGCAGGACGTCAGGTGGTTAACCCATTCTGACCTGAGATCAGATTCTATAAAAATGTCAGTCGTTCTTCGATTTTTCAAAAAATAGCAGACCTACAAGCTCGTAGCGCGCCACTCGGTGGCGCGCTATGAGCTTGTAGATCTGCTATTTTTCAATAGCTAAAGCATAACATGATGCTAACACCAACATGGGTTCCCGTTCAGAATGGGTTAATGAGTAGTTGTCTTTTACTGCGTCACTAAAGAGGATATCTGTGACTCTATAAATCCTGCTCTGACCTTATCATCCGGTCATTTTATGGCCCCCGCGCCCCCCCCCCCCCCCCCCACACACACACACACACACACACAATCATGTCTGCATGTCACTCTGTCGGGGCGTGCGTTCTGCAGTGCAAACCCAACGCACCCATAAACCCCGCGAATATTCTGACACCCGGTGTGGCGGTGAGTGGCGTCAGAGTCCGTAGTGATTCACCAGCGGTCAGTGAAAACACACCTAGTCTCTCCACGTCACTTATAGGCCAACAAAATGGCCTATTTTATTTTGGCCTTAAATCACACTCTTTTACTTAAATGGCCGTGTGGTAGACGAGGGGTATAAAGGCACAATTAAGCTATCGCATCTAGCTATAGCACATATACAGCATTGGATGATCTAATGAACATGTTGAAGTGATCTCTCTCTCTCTCCCATCCTACGTCACGTGCACCCATAGTGCATGTAAGTGGAGGAGCCGGACAGTTATAGCCTGCAGAGGAGTCTTCTGACCTATTGACCCTCAAGAATGGTCAGTATGGTATACTGACTGACTGAGTCTGATCAAATCCTGCCCATGGTGCTATAGAATTGTGTGCCCAAATGTACACACTCTTACTGGGAACTGTCCAATTCCAGGCACCACTGTCTGGCCTTCATGTTCATCTACAACGACGTACACATTCTATTGACTGGTTTCACTACAGACTTAGAGACTCAGGGCTGAATTTTGCGTGTCTTAAGTACCAGGTCTTATTCCCTAACTTGAGTAAACTAAAGACCTGGAGGGGTGATCAATGCCATTTGGCTATTCTGAGTGGCCAAAGAGCATTGATCACGCCTCCAGGTCTTTAGTTTACTCAAGTTAGGGAATAAGACCTGGTACTTAAGACACGCAAAATACAGCCGTCAGTAAAGCCATGATAAGTGCATGCTTATACACAAAATTACCTTTCCCAAAATGAACTTCAAAAAGACTTTGCTTCACAACAACATGTTGACAACTAAATGCATGTTGAAAGGACCCTTTGCGTCACGTGACTTCTCAATGTCTCCATCTTGCAATGAGAGTGACATTATGGTAACTGAGCCATGAAGAGAGAGATGAAGCCCAGCCAAGGAATCCAGGATTCCGGGAATCCGGGAAAGTTTAGGACTAGTGAGACCAGAGGATCGGATAGGAATCTAGGACCCGGATGGAGGGAGAGGAGAGGAACCAGAAGGAACCAGAGAGAAGGATGTCTGATGAGATCGGGTCTTGGCCACATCAGGACACACCGCTCAATCCCACAGACCAGCTCCCGACGCTCTGACCTGAGCGTCCCAGGCCATCCCAGTCATTCCAAGGCACTACAACGAGAAGCTCAGGGGTTACCCAGACCAGCGATCCAACCCCTGCCGCTTGCCACGCGACCTCTCTCCCTCAGAAGACAGACGACCCCAGTCTGCCTCTCTCTCTCTCAAAGCTCTCAACAAACCAACACTCAGGAAAGTGATGCAATGGATCTGCTTTTTAGGTACTCAGATCAAGAAGCGCATCAGTCCCAACCGTTTGACAATTTGGCCAATGTTTAATTGACCAGTTTTTATAGAATAGATTCTTGATTACTTTTGATGCAGTAATGGTCTTTTTATTGTCCTCTACAGCCAGGCCTTTTGTCACTTTGCTGTCATGGTGACACGTTTCCCTGAAGAAGGCTTAACCGCTGAAACGTTGGATTAATTTGTCTTAACCTTTCATTTGTCTTAACCATCCTAGCTCAGTGGCCTTGTGGTTAGAGTGTCCGCCCTGAGACTGGGAGGTCGGGGTTCGATCCCTGGCCGGGATTGAATGGGACCCACTGCCTCCCTGCTTGGCACTCAGCATCAAGGGTTGCATTGGGGGGTAAGTCCATGCGACATACTAGCGTCATGTCCAGGGGGTGTACTTGTACATCACGCTACAGAAACAGGAGATACAGCATTGGCACTGCCACTGGGCACTCTGGCTCTTGGTGTGTGTGACTCCACTTTTTTGTTTTTTCAAGATTCTCTCCCTCCGGTGGGCCGGCAGCGCTACAAGGACTTTGGGCGTGCGTGCGTCAGCATCTTTGTACACGATGATGACAGTCTGACACGTTTACCACTGTCCGACTCCTAACTCACAACGAGTGTCAGATAATGGTGTGTGTGCTCGCACGTGCACGTACGTGGGTGTGTGAGATAGGGATGCTTGCAGGTTAAACAGTAACCCCGACTGGGACAAGGGCCAGAACACTTCTTTGTTCACAGACACTGTTACTCACCCATTATCCTAACGAGGGAATAAAGCTGTTACTCATATCCTAATGCAATTCCCATATCAGTCAGAACTGCACACTCAGTCCCTCCCAATCGTCCGCCATATCGTCTGCATGAAAACCCACCTCTTCAGACTCCACCTTAGCCCACAGCACTTAATTGCCCTACCCTCTACGACCTTGCAGCAGAATGCAAAGGCTAAATTATGTAATTTAGTGTTAAACATTATGTAAACATAGCACTCTACACTGTCTACAGTGTATACTCATAGTTTCATCATTGTACAGATATTCTACAGTTAGACGGATGTTAATTAGGTTCTAGCTATTATGATCCTTGAAGACTATAGTTCTATGTATTTCATGAATTACCGTTTGTTGTTTTTGCTTATTATGTAAGTCCCTCTGGAGGAGATAAATGACTAAATTGTAAAATGTGTAAAAAGTAGAGAGGAGATCCGCACATGCTTTTAAAAGCTCCCAAAAATGTATTGACAACATATAGAGCTCTGTTACCCACAATCAAATCTGAGGCTGAGAAGAAAAAAAAGGCCTCAAACTGGAGCTTCTGTGATGAAGTTTTTAGGATTGCCATATGGGCACACTTCCCATTCACTGCTCCTGCTTTGACGGTATGTTGTATCTGGTAGACACCAAACACTCTAGTTCTACTGTACGAAATACTGTTAAAACTGAAAGCCTAGCATGTAAATGTCCTTTTGGGTGTGTCACCCAGGAGTATACACACACCATCACCCTGACTGTCCTCACTCCAGGTGGACTTTGTATAAGAACAAAGACAGGCCTCAGAGACCAACTGTCTTGCATGATTAAGCCAGCCAGACCTACTGTATAGTCAGAGCTACTGAATGAACAGTTGAGTACATTACATTTGTTCACGAACATGAAATATTGTAGAATTATGGATTTCCAGATTCCACACGCTATAGAAAATGTTGTTGCTCTAGTCTTATATTAGTTCAGTAGCATTGTTGGTTACTTTATTAGATTTCCCTGTTTCTCCTAGAGCTTCCTAGGTAGGTGGGTACTGTATGTGCTTACAGATTCTATTTGTCTGTCTGTATTGTTGTTACTAGCAGAGCTGTGTATACCATTACGTGCGGTCTTGATATTGGAAGGTAGCTAGTTCGTATCCCCGGACCGGCACGTTAAAATTACCACCACTGAAGTGCCCTTGAGCAAGGCATTGAACCCCTACCATGAAATGTTCTATGAGCAGGGCCTGGCTGTAAACAAGTTATTGAGCTTAGTAGAGTTACCCTGCAGGGTAAACATAGTACCTTTTCTTTTTGCTTGAGTGAGTGAGTGAGTGAGTGAGTGAGTGCATGCCATGATGGGACGTCGGTTCCACCAACAACACTGTGAAGGTGTGGATTGTTTATCAGGTCAAATATTGACCTAAACTGTAGCATCACGCGTACATGATGCTAGTAGATAAATCACCGTTGACACAATGATGATGATGACAGACAATGCATCGTTAAAGAGTTGAACTTTGCATCAGACAGACGTCGTATAATGTCCTTCGTCACTGTCTGTCTCGGCCGGGTGCGAACCTTGTCCGCATCATGCAGGGCTCAGCATCAGTGGGTGGAAGTGCATCAGTGTTGCTTTCGTTGACTAAAAATGAAACTAAATTAAAACTATAAGCTGCGATGACTAAAACTAAGACTAAATATACTGACAATTTCGTCCACAAATAAAAACTAGACTAAAATGTTAGGAAGGGACTAGTGGACAAGAGATCCAGTATAAGTCATTTTACACTAGGTTGCATGCTGAAAATAGCTGATCTACAAGCTTTTGTAGATCAGCTATTTTCAGCAAGTGTAAAAACACTCATTACGACGGTATCAAGACCCGCCAAAATACATTTTAGTCGACTAAATCAACTGTAGATTTAGTCGACTAAAATCTTATGACATTAAGACATTCCAGGTGACTAAAATGTGACTAAAACTAAATGAAGTTTCAGTCCAAAATGACTAAACTAAAATAGAAATTTGCTGCCAAAAACCACACTGCATTGAAGGAAGCATGGTGTCAGTCCGTTGCTCTATTACATACAATGTAATAAAATCATCAGTCTGAGTGGTGGTGCTGGTTTTGAGGCCCTGAAAAGGGCTCTCAGGCCGGGGGCCCTCATTGGCTGTTGATTTTGTTAAATTGAGATAAAAAAAGATGATAAAAACACGAGAAAAAAAAACACAATTACCGGCGCAAGAGGGGTTACATTTACTTACGTGCTGTATTACATTTTTGTATTTTTACTTGAGTATTTTCAATAGGCCGCTACTTTGAATTCTGCTCCACTATACATCTCGGATCCAAATATTGAACTTTTACTCCACTACATGTATTTAACTTTTGTTACTAGTTACTTTGT
The DNA here is from genome assembly GCF_963924005.1 of Protomyctophum bolini. Classification (NCBI taxonomy): domain Eukaryota; kingdom Metazoa; phylum Chordata; class Actinopteri; order Myctophiformes; family Myctophidae; genus Protomyctophum; species Protomyctophum bolini. The sequence continues at coordinate 2,665,763 of NC_137875.1, forward strand.
AGATTGTGATAATTAGTACTAGAAATATGGTACCAGCTACCACAGAATGGCAGTACCAGACATTATGGTACCAGCCTACCACAGAATGGCAGTACCAGACATTATGGTACCAGCCACAAACAAAACACAGAACATGTATAAAATGGAAAAATAAAGCATTTGGCCACATGGTGGTGCTAGAGGACTGGTGGCCATGAGAGGGTTCAAGGAAGTAGAAAGTTCCCCCTCCTCCCCTCCCCTGGTGAACTGCAACTCTAAATCAAGTACCACCAAAATGTGGAACGCCCTACCAACAGCCTTTAAGACATGTGAATCCCTTGACTACTTCCAAACCGCTCTCAAAGGGCACCTAACTATGGACGGCTGCAATTCATAAATAAAGTCTGTGTTTTTTATTCTTCGTGTTTTTATAATCTTTTTGACCTATACATTTTACAAAATCAACAGCCACAATGAAGGCCTGTTAATATGGGATATCATTGTTATCATATTTTATACGTAGGCTAATAAAACCAAATGCAGATCTACAAGCTCAACAGCTTGTACAAAACTGCTATTTATTGGGGTTTTTTTGTGGGGTGTTGTGCAGGTATTGCAAGGAATTAACATCCTTTACATGTGTCAAAATCACTGAGGAAGTTCTAGGGCTGTTTCCTGTTTCCCTGAGCTGCTGTGTGTTGTTATTATAATTCCTCATGAATCATAATCATATTGGAATATGCTCTCCAACTTCCTACTTTTTATGATTACCGTGGGCTCGAGTTATAGCGAGTCCGCTATTGTTATGACAATTATTATTCCCGGGCCATTTGCCCTCTGGGCAGTGACATCACGTGGGTCAAACCAATAGAGCGTATGCGCATGACATCATCGTACCTGGAAAGTTATGTGGGAACGCCCACTGAGTGGCAAAAAACTACTTTCTGGCCTTGACATCCCATTCATCCAAACAGAAAGGTCCTGTCTGATTGCATTAAACAATGTTAAACTCACCAACATTGCAGCTGTACGAAAAGCTTGAATTATCCTCTTTCTATCTGCAAAGTTTCATGAAAATCCACCATAGAAACATTATGGGCAACACAAAATATTTGTTTGCCAGTTCCTATATGTTTGTTGTCATGATTTGTCACGATCCGAGTTTGCTTTGTCCGCGGCGTAAACAAAAAACACAATTTATTCAAATGTATATAGTTTTCTTAAAATTCCACACTGGTGCCATGGTTGCCATGTCACTGGTTTCTAGTCCATGGTTTTGTATAGAGAGGGTATGCACAATGCACATGCATGAAGTGAATGCATGGCAAGTCGAGTGGCAAAGGGAGTTTAGCGTTGTTTAATGGGCTTGTTTAATGGGCTTAATAATAATAATCTTTATTGTCCCGAAGGATATTTGTCTTCACAATCTGTTCAACAGTTCAACACCCACATCAAAAACAACACAGAGCACATAACACCAAGACAGTACAACAAAAACAAAACATGAGGTCCCCACTGTGTACAGAACCATCCTATCGGTGGGGCAGTTTGTTTAATGCCGCGATGGCTGAGGGGACAAAGCTCCTACTAAAACGGACCTTTTTCCATGGCAAGGTTCTGTATCTTTGTCCAGATGGCATGAGGTTAAAGAAACGATACAGAGGATGGTCAGTGTCATTTGATATCGAGAGTGCTAGTCGTGTGATGGCGTTATTGTTCATATCAGAAAGTGTGGGTGTAGGAAGTCCGATGATTTTGGAAGCAATACGGGTGATACTGAAAAGTTTGTTCCTGTTAGGCACAATTGTGATTGTGATGGCTTGTAGGAAAAAAAGACAGCCTACCGTGACGTCAGCCTTTCTGTTTGGATTGATGGGGCTGTCAGTCAAGGCCAGAAACAAAAAGTGAGTTTTTTTGCCACTTAGTAGGTGTTACTTTCCACATAACTTCCGGGTATGATGGTCATGATAATGTCACACACATACCCTCTATTTCCTGTTTGTTTGTTTGCACGTTGACATTCTAGCTTTTAATTATGATTGAGCGACATCGGTGACCATGATGACACAATGCATGTTGACCTTCTAGGTTGTAATTACGTTTGAGCGACAGCTGCAGTGACCATGATGACGCAATGCATTTTGAAGTTCTAGTGTGACCATTTCATGATCAATATTTTTTTATGCTCTATGTTTTAAGTGTGACCATTTCATGATGTGACCAGCTCAGTGGCCTTGTGGTTAGAGTGTCCGCCCTGATACTGGGAGGTCAGGGTTCAATCCCCCAGCCGGGTCATACCAAAGACTCTAAAAATGGGACCCAGTGCCTCCCTGCTTGACACTCAGCATCAAGGGTTGGATTGGGTCGTCAGAAATGTTCAGTAGCACCGAAGAGCCGACCATCAAATGACGTCACATTGAAGGCGCTACAGCGCCGAACTGACTTTTATTCGGTTCTAAAATAGGTGTATGAATCGGCCCTTTACGGTTAAAAAGGAGGACATTTTTATTCAACCGACATATTTCGACATATACGGTCTTCATCAGCCGCTTTGTTCTATAGATGTGTTATCCCGATTGATCCCAGGAGCACCTTTTTACTATTTTTACATTTTTTATACCTGCACACCTCCTGATCGAGCACCTGGTTGCTTCCTTGCCTCTGCCTCATAACAAGGATCAGTTGAAACCCTGTGAGTGCATGCCATGGGACGTCGCTTCCAACAACAACAGTGGATTGTTTAGTCCCTGCGACATACTAGCGTCATGTCCAGGGGGTGTACTTGTACATCAAGCTGCCTCACGCTACAGAAACAGGAGATATAGGCTCCTTGCCCCTGTGGCTATGGGCCCCATGGCTCGGCAAGGCTACTTACTATGTCATGATGCAATGCAGTATGACGAGCATGTGAATGGATTCTAAGAAAGAAAAGAGACACAGAGTTGCAGCCAGGTGACATTTAGTTCACCGGGACAGTGACAAATGGTTGACAAATAGTTGACACATGGTTGGCAGCGGTACGGTACATTTAGCACAGGTACAAGAAAGGAGTGGAAGAGTTTGATTGATTGATTATTTTATTAGACAATAACAAATGCAAAACAGTACATGGTACAGTCAAAAGCACATTTATCCAAAAGGATAGCACCGGAAAAAAAGACCTTGCCGTCTTGTTTCCATTCGGGTCCCAATAATGCATTCATTCACAACACAATGATGACAGTAATCGAGATACCTAAATAACATGAAAAATATTTACAGGTATAAGTACCAAAAAAATCTAAATACAAATAAATCACTCGGAGGGGGGGTATGGGGAGGTTGGGCAGTCATCTTCTCTCCTTTTGAGCCACTGACATTGTCTTTTCAGACCGGTTTTAAAGGAAGTGATTTGTTTGTTTTGAGGGAAGGGGGCGGGGCATTCCACACCTGAGTGGCAGTGCTGTGGAAAGTGGATTTACCCATTATGTGTTCTATATGCGGGTGGCACCAGATCATTATTTATTACTCCCTCTAGTGTTGTGGCTGTGAGAGTTGCTCACCTTTGTGAGGTAATCGGTTAAGTAAATGGGGACTGAGGGCACAGAGGGAGGGCAGGGCTGAATTTACCATTTTGAAAGTCAGCCCCATTTTCAACTGCTTGACTCTCCCGGAGCCATCCTATGCCATCAAAATGTGTTGCATTTCACTCACATGAATTTCATTTCACTTCACTCACATGTGCACTGATGCACATAAACTCTCCTGTTATGGAAGTTTGATTTGATTTATTTGATATAATTATAATTAATATACAATTCACCTAAAGTGCAGTACAGTTGAATTATCAGGATCAGCAATAAATCTGAAAAATCTGAAATCTGATTGCACAAAAAGTCTGGGGACTTAATTCCATTGCGATCCAAATAAATAATACAGTTAGGTGTGTTATATCTCACTCACTGATAAAACATGTGTTAACTAAACTGTCTAAACATCACTGTATAATAATATCATTCATCAACAGAGACGGTCATAAAATCAGTGTACAACAGACAAATAGATAGATAAATAAATAGAGCATTAAATTAAAAAGACCCTTCTCCATGCTATACCAACAGTTTTTTAGACCAAGTTGACAAGCACTTGGAATCAAATGTGTTGTGAGCTATTTTCACTAGTTTGGGTTTGGGCAAACAAACGTCTAATTAATCTTTTGGGGTCTTGAGCTAAAAGGTTTGGGAACCACATGGTCTTGGGGACCTCCAGGAGGGTGAAGGGACATGACATGATCGGAGGAGGTATAATAATAATAATAATAATAATAATAATCTTTATTGTCCCGAAGGATATTTGTCTTCACAATCTGTTCAACACCCACATCAAAAACAACACAGAGCACATAACACCAAGACAATACAAAAACTAAAACAAAACATGAGGTCCCCACTGGTCTGGAGAGGTGAGTTCTAGGGTGGAACCATGATGACTGTGTGTTCAGTGCATCAGTGGTTTCGGGGGTATATATTGGGTACATACATACACACCCCACTCTGCTGGTTTTGGGGTGCGGTCGGACTGGCTGGATTGGGAGCGATCTGGAGACTGGAGTCTCTCGGGGGTGGGGGTGCAGGGGGTGGGGTTGTGGCGGAGGAGGATGGGGGAAGGCCGTGAAGACGGCCTAGAGTTGGTCTTCATGACCCACCACGCCACGGTCATTTAATATTTAATATAGCAGCTTTTTGCTTCTGCGGGCCGTCGGCATGGAACAAGCTCCCACTGTACCTTCGTCAGGCAGCCTCTGTAGACATTTTTAAAGCTCAGCTCAAGACCCACTTCTACAACATTGCTTTTAATTGATATTTTATTTTTTTATTTTTGTTATTCATGTCCTCACTGTATTGCATTACTGCTTGTTTCTTAATGTTGTTGCCTTGCTTTTCTTTTATTCTACATTTTTCTGTAAAGCACTTTGAGCTGCATTTCATGTCATGAAAGGTGCTATACAAATAAAGTTTTATTATTATTATTATTATTAACTACCAACCAGAACTACACAGCCGACTTGTTTGTCGGTTCGTTATACAAACTTATAGGAGAGAGAGAGAGAGAGAGAGAGAGAGAGAGAGAGAGAGAGAGAGAGAGCGCTACAGGGAGAGAGAGAGAGAGAGTATAACTGCAGCCACCTGCATGTCAACTTACCCCATAAAGACCGAGGGACCTGAGGCCAATTCTACAAATGCTCTAAATCATATAATATGTCAAACTCAAGGCCCGGGGGCCAAATCAGGCCTGTGAATGAATTATCTTTGGCCCGCGGGATGATATTTAATTAGTATTAGAACAACTGGCCCTTCTGTGTGGAGTTTGCATGTTCTCCCCGTGTCCCCTAGGGTAGGTATACCCTCACAAAAACATGCAGTAATCCTGGTCTCTAAACTGCCTCCCCCTGGCCAGCCGGGGCGCCTGATGGAGGGGAAAGGAACTGGTTGGAATAACGTGTTCCTTTCACACGCTACGTCCAACCAGGGAAACTCCCCCCTGTCAGGTGTGAAGGAGCAACTTGGACACTCAAGCATGAAGGAAGCATGAGTTAAGTCCGTTGCTCTCCCCAGGTTGGCGAAGGGTGTGTAGAGCCCAGGATCACAGTAGATGATTGACACAGGGGCGAAAAATGGGTTACAAAATCGTGGGATAAAAAAATATTAAAAAAACTGGCCCTCTGGTATATAATTGCACGGACCACCATAATACTACAAGTCCTGCTTTGTAGGAAACTGAGCTTAATAATGATAATGCATTTTCAGTTTTAAATGCATTTACTTTTTTGCTATTTGCCTGGGACGTCCTCCTGACCGCGGCCTTTGACTTCTACCAATTTCTTTATTTTGGCCCACCGTGTATTTGAGTTTGACATCCCTAAATGTTTCTGAATCAGTAGTTCTCTATATACGAAAATAACAGATGTACTTAAGCTCATTATAAAAATAACAGATGTACAACTATAAGCTCATTATAAAATAACAGATGTACAACAAGCTCATTTCATTGTTGAAAATTAAGCTTTGCACACGCTTGTTTTTGAGAACCACTGTTCTAAATCTAAACCAATGATGAAATATGAAGAGTTTTCTGACAAACGTATTATGTTGTTCAACTTGCTCTACGGTTGTTGTTGACACTATAGCAGGTCTCAGAGGCCCAAAGGTCATGTTCTACTTGCCCCAAAGGTCACGACCACTGGCCCCGAAAGTAACCTGTCCATTCTAAAAGGTCTAAAGGAATTAGCCGATACCATTACGGAGTCAATTGGGGCTTTTAAATCCCTCCTCAACACTGCAGGACATAAACAAACATCTATAGTGCAAGACAAAGAGAAAAAGTGCAAGTGAAGTGACAAAACAGTGCAATACAGTTCAAGGTCAGCTGTTCAGCAGCCTGACTGCCCTGATTTACCTGTATATTGATGTCCTGCTCTGTGCTATTTATGATCTGTTTTATATTTTATTGTTATTTTATATTGCTACGTATGCTCTACTGTCTTGTTTTTACGCTGTTCAGCACTTTGGTCAGCTTTGGCTGTTGTAAAGTAATAAAGTTTGTTTTGATTTGATTTGACACTTTTTCTTTCTTTTTTAACTCTCTGGGGCTGTGCGATAAAAAAAAGAATAAAAATAAAATTATAGGCCTACATGAAAAAAAAAAAGCCAAATACCTACCGGTACATATAGCTATATGAATATGACTATGGGTTCACACTTATTTTATATTTGTAAGTGTATAGCAACAATGAAAACAACACATTATAAGTAAACAGCTTACAGTGTTATTATATTACATAAGTGCACATGTTAATTTGGGGGTCCATATACATGAAAATTGAACTAATGCCTTATGCAATGTTCCTTTTGACACGGCTGCTAAAGATATGGTTTATAATGTAATGTCTCTGCTGTTATTAAGACCATGAAATATATCATCATCTTCATCATCATCATCATCATCATTATCATCATCTCAGTCAGTTCTGCGTCACTGCTGAGGTGGGGCTAGAGGTGAGGTCCTCCAATCAGTGTGGAGGAAGGAGTGGCCACGCCCCCCCCTGGGCTAATAGGATTTGATGTGTGTGAGATAACAGGTGTGCAGAAAACCACACACACACACAGAGAGAGACAGACAGACAGACAAACACACACACACACACACACACACACCTACCTTCTGTCCGCTGCATGCGTCGTTTCTTAATAGATTTTCTTTTACAGAACCGCTGACTGTGTGTGTGTTAGTGGAGTTTATTTTATTTAATTATTAGTTATTCTTATTGTTTTAAATGATGAATGAGACTTTAGACCTCCCGCTGTCTCTGTCCGAGTTCAGCTTCGAGCGACGCTTCGACGAGAGAGGAGCGGTGGAGTGGATGCAGGCGAACTGGTGAGTCTGTCTAACTATAAACTTAAACTATAATATATATATCGATATTAATCCATAATCCATTTGGTTAGAGAGAGGAGCTGTGGAGTGGATGCCGATGCACTGCAGGGCAGGCCATGCTGTAGCCATGGTTCACATGACGCTCGTACTTCAGGCAACTGCCTCCGTTTTTACGCGATCGCTACATTTACAGTCCAAACGTTTATATAAACATTTTGATTTCAAATATAAAGTACTCGCCACATGTGTCACGGGTGTTAGAAAGTTGCTGGTACAGCGATTAGCATTGCTGCATCCCGCGTTGTTTAATAAAAAAGCATTTTTATCCGAGCTGTTTTTTTTGCCATTGGCTTTCAACTACGGGCACTCGGTGTGTTCGATATAGGCACGCTGACCGCACTGCCAAATTTGCCAATGCAGACTAATAGGCGAGTGCGCTCCCGGTGTGCAACTGCGTATTTCCCAAACGAACCCCGTTTGAGAAAAGTAGCCGAGGCACTCGGATAAAAATGCTTTTTATTAAACAACACGAGATGCAGCTATGCTAATTGCTGTACCAGCACATTTCTAACACCCGTGGCACATGTGTCGAGTACTTTATATTTAAAATTGGAATGTTTATATACATGTTTGGACTGTAAATGTAGCGATTGCGTCAAACAGGCTGCAGTTGCGTCATGACTGTCATGATCATTCATGACAGTCATGATTCAGGGCTAGCCATGCTGGTGAGTTCACTCAGTGAAACTATAATAACCATTATTTATTTACGGGTCCATTTGGTTCCGTTTTGTTTAATTGTTACACACTCAGAATGACCGATCCGTTCCATTTCTGCTCTGGAATGTGAAAATAAACGGCATGGTGAGTGAGTCACTCAGTGAAACTAATGTTATTGTAGCGTGTATACAAGCCATGGGTGAGTCATACGCAGTGAAACTATTATAGGCCTATATCTTGATTATTCACGGGTCCATTTGGTTCCATTTGTTACACTCTCAGACTAAGACTAATTCATTATTTCTTTAATTTTAATTTTTTTCTCTGCCCTTCAATTGATTCGATGAGTCTGGGCTGAGGAAGAGGAGGCACCGTGATGGGGGAAACTGTCCAAAATGTTAAAATATTAGGCCTACATTTGGAAAATGGTCTAAAATAATTACAAGAGCCTCTATGATGGGATCCGTTTCTGTATATTCTATAGGCAACAATGCTGCTTTCATCCTCACATGTTGCATCCTCATAGCACACTATCGGCTTCCCAAACAGCTGCGTTGCTCCGGACACATTTATTTACAATCATTTGGGAGATCTTTTTTTTTGTTTGAGCTTGAGAAACGTATGTTTTTCAGAATACATTTTGCAGAATCAGGTCCTCGGGTTTTGACTTAAAGGATAATTCCATACTAGAAGGCTTTCTTACCTTTTATTTGTAGCTGTTACGTCCCCATCAAAGAGGTCCAGGTGTTATTTTGTGCAAAAGTGCATTATTGGCCATTTCCCCTACCACAAGCCCTCAATGGGGGTTGGGTTTTTGTGCTAATTCACTTATTTGTTATTTCCATCAAAATAAGTAGTAAAGTGTGCCACTTGGGATACTATTTACATTATGAGGATATATATATATATTTATATATACACACACACACACAAATTATTTTTGAGCGATGGAAATGAGCCAATTAGCACCCCAATGCCCCATTCAATGCAATTCATTGAGGGCTTATATTAGGGGAAATGGCCAATAATGCGCTTTTGCAAAAAAAAACCCCACCTGGACCTCTTTGGTGGGGAGTCGTAACGAAATAAAGGTGAGAAAGCCTTATAGCATGGAATTCTCCTTTTTATGGGTTAAGTAATCCACCCCTAGGACTCCACCTTGAGAACCACTGAGTGCATTCTACCTACCCTGTATATGATGAGTCAGTGGAACGCATGAGCTCACCATGTTTAATCCATAGCATTTATTTTGCGCTCCGTACAACACTGGAGGAGAAGATGCTGCTATTCTTAACCTGCTGTTGTCTATATGGAGGACTAGGACTGTCACAATTGTTACATAATCACACAATCGTCAAATCATTTCCATGTTGGAAAATGTCCAAACATTTTCAAAAATAAAAATCTACACGCTTTTGGCGGACCGGCACTTGAGCAAGGCATTGAACCCCTACCATGAAATGTTTTATGAGCAGGGCCTGGCTGTAAACAAGTTCTTGAGCTTAGTCCAGTTACCCTGGGTAAACGTAGTACCTTTGCTTTGCTTATCGAAAAACTATTTCTGCCATTTTGTACTTTTAGGAAAAAGAAAGGTGTCAATTATTTACAGCAGTTATTGTGCCATGTATGCCCTGTGCTATTTGTGATTAGGAAGCCCAATTCACAGTAACAAAGAACACAATTTAATCGCATAAATCATGTTGGCCCTATGGAGGGCCTGAGCCTTTTACTTAAAGTACAGATGTACCATAGCCGTGTTTCCGTTTCCTAATATATCCATTCCGATACCCACAACTTGTGTATGGGTCGGTACCGATCCACTGGTTCTCTACCTGGGGCCCTCGGCTTCCTTGAGGGGGTTCCAAATGGACACTTACAGGTCTGACTCTGGGAGGGTACAAATGGACCCTTACAGTTCTGTGACTCTGGGAATGTACAAATGGAACCAAATGGACCCTGACCCCCTTTTTGAAACTAGCTTCTTGCCACTCGCCCTACACACTTCCACTTGGTTTGAGCATAGATCTATAATAATGGAGACGGCACTGGAATTCCCCTCCCATCCACTTGCATTGCATTGCGTCTCTATCATTTATATCTACTGTATGCTCAAACCGAGTGGAAGTGTGTAGGGCGAGTGCCGAGTGGTGAGGAGCTAGTTTAAAAAAATGGCCTTTACTGTGTACCCTTACAGGTCCATTTGGTTCCATTTGTACATGGAGTTATGGGGGCCCTTGAAATAAAATAAAATGCTTACAATTTGAGAACCACTAGGGCTAGATACAAAAACATTATGAATTTAATGTTTACCGAAGCCTTCTAGGCTGTGACCATTAGTCTTAAAGCTTGTGTTTTATTCGTTTTCCAGGAGACAGTCGTTCGTGTTCTGCGGGCTGTATGTGATGCTGGTTTGGTTCTGTTTTCCAGGAGACAGTCGTTCGTGTTCTGCGGGCTGTATGTGATGCTGGTTTTCGGGGGACGACACTTCATGAGAGAGAGACCCAAATTAAACCTCCGGAAGCCCCTGATTCTCTGGTCTTTCAGTCTCGCCGTCTTCAGGTGAGTGTTTATTAACTATTATTTTTGTGCTCGACATGTGTTCTAAATCTGTGCACAATCAATAGATTTATTGCAGTCTACTGACCTTCAGGCATAATCAATCATAGGACACGTAGGATACATGTTCATCACTTGACTGAAAGAATGTTCACACCTGTGTCAAACATTACAATTGAGAATGATGGCTCATGGGAGTTGTAGTACTCGGTGAACTACAAGGCACCCACAAAGACACAAAGGATCCTTTTTTAAATGTTCAAAACTGGCAGATTTACAAAGCTTGCAGAGCGGCATGAAGTGACTGTGTATATATTATGTTTTTCTGGTTTCCTTATGTGGAAGCATTTCACTTGTTGGGGTTAGGGTCAATTATTATAATAATACGCAATTGTCTAATGGCAAGTATTTGAGATAATCTCAATCGTTTTTGCATAATCGCCATAATATATTCCATGTTGAATTTATTAAAAAAAATAGGAAACTGCAGATCTATTCTAAACGCTCACAATGTGATGATGAGTTTTGATCTTGTCGATCGGCTGTTTTAGCTTGTTAACCCATTCTGACCTGAGATCAGATTCATACGAGGTTTCCACTGGACACACACTGGTCTGATTAACCCATTCTGACCTGAGATCAGATTCTAAAAATGTCAGTCGTTCTTCGAATTTTTCAAAAATAGCAGACCTACAAGCTCGTATCGCGCCACTCGGTGGCGCGATATGAGCTTGTAGATCTGCTGTTTTTCAATAGCTAAAGCATAACATGATGCTAATACCAAAATGGGTGCCCGGTCAGAATGGGTTAAAAGTTTGATACTGGAGTAGAATGGACACACTTGGATTTCATCATGGTGTGACGGTTTATTCATTTGCTTTGCCAAAAAACAATGAAGTCAGTCATTGTGTAAACTGTTCCTCTCAGCCTCGCTCTGTGACAATATGTAATTTGATTTATGTTGTCGCCTGGCTCCAAAAAGAACAGGTGTCCCAGACTGCAATTGCATAATGTATTGTTAGGTTGCCAACTTGCCGTGATGGAGTCTGCCTGTGATTATGTCAGCACTACCTTTTTTTTGTACAAGAAAAACATTTAGATTGATGCACGTGTTTCGTAGATCTGTACATAATCTTATCCATAGTTTGACATTATTCATGTCTATACATGTCTGTCTACCCTTTTCTCTACACCAGTGTAGTCAAAGTATTGAGGGTTTTAAGTGGTTAAATGTAAGAAAATACCTGGTGGGCTGAAGCACATTTAACCCCAACTCCTGCATTAGTAGATGCTGCACTGAGGAGGAAAACTCGTATGAAATAGTTCAGACAACATTCACCCCGGGCGGGACTGAGCAGCCGTTCCGGCCGACATAACTTCAGCTGGTTCTAGCTATGGATTAGGATTAATGTGCGTGTATGTGTGCACTCGTGTACGCATGTACAGTAGCCTACACACACACCCCCTCTCAATTGAATCATATTGAAGCACTTACTAAATTGTCTTTTCTGTTCATTCCACTACACGTGAATCATCTCACACTATGGATATGTTGAGCTTTTATAGAACGTGTGCACGTAATGTTTGCTTGTACAAATCTGTCTCTCAGCTAGGGGGTCCCTGCTTCATCAGTCTCTCAGCTAGGGGGTCCCTGCTTCATCTGTCTCTCAGCTAGGGGGTCCCTGCTTCATCCGTCTCTCAGCTAGGGGGTCCCTGCTTCATCAGTCTCTCAGCTAGGGGGTCCCTGCTGCATCTCTCTCTCAGATAAGGGGTCCCTGCTTCATCTGTCTCTCAGCTAGGGGGTCCCTGCTTCATCCGTCTCTCAGCTAGGGGGTCCCTGCTGCATCTCTCTCTCAGATAAGGGGTCCCTGCTTCATCTGTCTCTCAGCTAGGGGGTCCCTGCTTCATCCGTCTCTCAGCTAGGGGGTCCCTGCTTCATCCGTCTCTCAGCTAGGGGGTCCCTGCTTCATCCGTCTCTCAGCTAGGGGGTCCCTGCTTCATCCGTCTCTCAGCTAGGGGGTCCCTGCTTCATCAGTCTCTCAGCTAGGGGGTCCCTGCTTCATCAGTCTCTCAGCTAGGGGGTCCCTGCTTCATCTCACCCAGCTAAGGGGTCCCTGCTTCATCTGTCTCTCAGCTAGGGGGTCCCTGCTTCATCCGTCTCTCAGCTAGGGGGTCGGTCCTTGGGCTGAAACGCATTGAAGTGGGAAAAATAATAATCCAGAATGATTAGACTTCCTCATGTTTATTGTTACAGTTATTGCAGTCATATAATAATACAACCTTTTGAGTATCACACACAACAACTCGTGATAAGAGCAGCTCTCTTCAGTCACACCCTGACATTGTTTTGCTTGTGTTCTGCCTGCTGTCAACGTGCTGCAGACACAACTCTAATGAACCGTGCACAAAGTGCAATGAACAAACCTCTAGTTGGATGCCTTGGTTAACCTCAGTTAACACGCTGAATGAAAGGTAGAGGTGGATATAATTGCAATGTGATGACAGGGCAGGCGACTTGAGTTGAACCTGAAAATGAGGACATTTTGTTCAAGATTGGTACACCCTGCTGTTGTTCAAGATTGGTTTAGTTGTCAGTATAGCCCACATACTTGTATATTTAGTTTGTATATATTTTTCACCCTACTCCTCTCGATCTTCACAAAGTTGCAAGCTTGTAGATCTGCTACTTTAGTGTTGCATTTGTGTTTATGTACAGTATAATCGGTGTGGTTCAGTGAAGCGTTATTCATAGTCTTTATCGGGTTGTGAGGTGACCTCATGGCTCAGCAAGGCCACTTACTTACTTGTTGCATTGTGTTTTCTGTCCAGTATCGTGGGGGCGGTGCGGACGGGTCGATACATGTCCCACATGTTGTCCACCAGTGGCTTCCGGGCGTCCATCTGCAACCAGAGCTTCTACAGCGGACCGGTCAGCAAGTTCTGGGCCTACGCCTTCGTCCTGAGCAAAGCTCCTGAGCTGGGTGAGTTCACGCTCTCCACATTTCCCCCACATTGTCTCTGATGGGTGGAGATAAACTTATGTCCAAAACCCTTCTTTTAAAATATTAGTTTCTTAAATGTTAAACTGCAGATCTACAGCTCCATCTCAATGATTTAGAATATTGTGTAAAGAGTTAATTTTCTTCCGTAATATAATTCAAAAAGTCAAACTTTCATATATTCTCAATTCATTGTGCATAAAGTAAAGTATTTAAAACCTTTTTGTTTTTGTATATCTTGATTAAAAATAAATCCTATCAACAAATTAGAATATTATAATGTGTATATATATATATAATATAAGACCACTAAAAAATACATTTTAAACGAGAAATCGACCGAGCAAATGCAGTGTGCGGGTGTATTCGATTGCTTTCAAACGAGAAATATCGACCATCTGAAAAGTATATTAATGTATGCAGTTAATATTTGGTCTGGGCTACTTTTGAGAAAGATATTTCATCAATGGGCGTGGCATGATGGAGGTGATCAGCCAGTGGCACTGTCAAGGTGTTATGGAAGCCCAGGTTTGCTTTGATAACGACTGTAAATTAATTTGTATCGTTCAGTCTTATGATAAGACAACAATATATATTTTTTTTTACAGTTGTTATCAAGGTGTGAGACATAAGACTCTTATGTCTCACACCTTCCTCTTGACAATACAACCTAGATTCTCTGAGGTTCAGGTCAGGCCAGTTGGCCGGTCAGTTTAGCACATTTTGTTGAGATTCTTTTTTGATTTTCATGAGCTGTACACCGTAATCGTCGAGATTAAAACGAAAGGGTTTAAACTAAATACTTCACTTTATGCACAATGAATTGAGAATAATATATATGAAAGTTTCCCTTTTTGAATTACATTAGGGGAATTTATGCACAATGAATTGAGAATATATGAAAGTTTCCCTTTTTGAATTACATTAGGGGGAAAAATGAACTTTATTTTGTATTCTAATTGAGATGGAGCTGTGTGCATTGTGAGGCTGCAGCGAGTGTACAAATGGACCCATACAGGGCCATTTGGAACCCACTCGAGGACACTTTGAGACCCACTGCTGTAGTGTTTCCAGTGATAGCAGCAGTGAGCACCCTGATTCTTGTTTGACCAGGAATGGAACAGACGGAGCCTTCATTAATATCATTGATGAATTGAACAATGTGGACCCTGTGTAAACGAGTGTAATGCTTAATTGGGTCGTCCACTCACAGTTAACAGTCTTTGTATTGAGTTTGTGCTTGAAATGTACTGTAATTCTACAAACTGTTAATAAATATTTCAATCAATCAAACCTTGAAAAATGGGAAAGGGGCCCCTAGTTCTTCTTCAAAATGGCGTGTGTGTGTATAGAGCCCATTTGATGGTCCTAACTGTCCCCTCCTCCCTCCCCTCCCCCCCTACCAGGCGACACAGCGTTCATCGTGCTCCGTAAGCAGCGTCTGATCTTCCTCCACTGGTACCACCACGTGACGGTGCTGGTCTACTCCTGGTACTCCTACAAGGACCGCGTGGCGGGCGGCGGCTGGTTCATGACCATGAACTACTGCGTGCACGCGCTCATGTACAGCTACTACGCGGTGCGCGCCGCGGGCTACCGCGTGCCCAAGCCGCTGGCCGCGCTCATCACGGCCGCGCAGATCTCCCAGATGGCCATGGGGCTGACGGTGGCGGCGCTGGTGTGGCAGTGGATGGACGGCACGAGTGGCGGCGACTGCTACTCGCACCGGGGCAACGTGGTGTGGGGCACGCTCATGTACCTCAGCTACCTGCTGCTGTTCCTGCACTTCTTCTACCAGGCCTACGTCAGGGGGGGCGGGGAGCGCAAGGGCGCCCGCTGCGGTGTCGGGAACGGCGTCGGGAACGGGAACGGGGCCGAGCGCAAGGCCGTGAAGGTTGAGTAAAACGCCCTCTTTCCGGTTCGTACCCGTGTCGCGTGATGGAAAAATATGATAGACTTTAAACGAGCTCGCCAAACAAACCCTCTCCTTTAGGGTGTCCACCAGGAAACTGCGAGCGGACACCGTTTTTTTTTTTTTAACCCTTCTCGTATTATTATAATTTAAAACGTTTTCGGACACTTATTCACTTTAATCACTTAATCCAAGTTAGAAGTTATCACTTTATACACAATGGCTGGAGGTTTTAACCTTTCACCCTGTTCCCTTCTCAACTAGATGACCTTGTAGTCGATGCTGGCCGGTCGTTTGCCCCACTGGTCAAGACCTCGCATCATTTCATTCCTCAGTCCTTTAAATTGTGACACACACACTTTCTGTCGCCCGGCGAAAACCTTGCATGTCCAAGATGGGTTACTTAATCAGGTCAACGGTCCAGACCCTACGGCGTTCCAAGCTCTTAATACTTTTACATCCGTTAAAGATTTTATCCCACAAACTTGTCTTGACCGCTTTTCCAAATTTTGTCAAATAGCCGATCTACAACAATCGTAGCTTCAAGGTTCATAAGGTTCTTATTTTGCCCGGCGGCGACTAGTCGATGATGTACGTACACCCTGCCAACATTCCCAACATTCCCTGGAGGTGACACACACACACACACACACACACACACACACACACACACACTCCCCACCTCGATGACAAACTTAAGAACAACATTCCGACAGTCATGTGTAACATAATGCCAACCTCGCCTCACCTCGCCAACCCAACCGGCTTCACCAGTTAGTTCAGTGAAGCTTCTACACCTCCCCACCCCACCCCCACCCACCCCCCCCCTCCATCGTTGTACATAATTAAATACAGTAGCTTATTGCTCTGCCTGTCGCTCAAATCTGAACAGTCAGAGTTTTGAGTGACACAAGCGCTGGGTTCTGTCAAGCTTTATTTTTTTTACAAGGGCATGACGGAAGAACTGGTTCTTCCAGTTTATAGCCCATTCTTGGGCGGGAACCCCTTTAGAGACTTTCGACTAGATTAGTCTTTAAAACATTCTGTGAGAAGAAGTGACATCTTTTATGTCTTAAAGTCACTCTGGTGTTAATGCAGCTTGTGTACTGTACTGTAAGCTCTTAGTGTCGCCTGCAGTCCATATTTATTCTGTCAATGATGTGATGATGGCAACTGGGAAAGTAGCCGGAAAAATTATTTAGTTTCTCATTTTTACATTAGTGTTTTTTTTTGTTTTTTTTTTTACATTATTTATTGATTTGTAATAAGTAACTCTTTGTGTGGCTTTAGTGTTCCACTATTGAGTCTTGAGGATCTGGCGCCCTCTTCTGTTTGGCTTTTTACTTTACGGCCTATTTAAAAGTGTTTGCTTCAGTCTCTTGATGACAATATTCCGGTTGTCCGTTTCTCTCTACCTCATTGTAAAGGATGTTTTTAAATCTTTCTGAAGCAGGTGTTAAGTCTTTTTTTCTTTTACATCTTACTTACTGTATGTTGACAAAATGACCTGAATGTAACTCTTTGCTTGCTTTAATGTTGACGTTTCTCAGTAAGAATGGCTTCCACCTCCATGGTGCTGCTGTTTGTTACATTGAAGGCTTTTTAAAGCACCGTTTCAAAACCCCAGGCTTCCTTTACGAGCCACGATGATCAGAAACTAAAGGGCATTAATTTGTGTCAAGTCACGCTTGTCAGAATTTTGTCGAATCGAATGTGCAGTATAGAATGTAAAAGCTGCGTTTTTGTATTTGCAAGATGATGAAGACTTGCTTGATTTCACACTTCGCGCTGCAGATGAGACCCTGCAGGAAACTGCAGTGGGCCCTCTGTGTGGTCGCTGTGCTTGAGTGTAACTTAATTGTTATGAATGACAACACAAACTGTATGAAATGTTTTTTTTAAATGTGTAATATATTGTATATTATTAAAGTTGTATCTTTTAAAAATGATTTAGCTTGAACTTTTTTTTTCACCCCCAAGAAAATCTTGTACTCCGATCTCTCAAAGGTTGACTTCACTAATGCTCAAATGGTTTTCTTTTTTTCTTTACTGGTCTGTCTCTCATAGGAGGGCTGTGGACACTTAAGAAAACGCCTACCAGTGACATCATAATTGGGTAGTTTATTTATTTATTTTCTTCCATAACAAGATTTAAATATGTTTAGTTTTTGTCTTGTATTAACGTTAGAACAATGGCTTCCATTATTAATAGAAAGCCTGCGGTTTCTTTTAGACCACTTTGACCTGAGGATCCCTCTGTTTCACCTTAGAGCTTTTAACCATTATTTAAAACTTTAGCTGTTGAGAAACAAGCTGTGCTGTCGACAAGCTATGAGCTTGTAGATCTGCTCATTTTGAAAGAAACGTGACCGTGCACATTGTTTTTAAATATAATTTCATAGTGAATTGCTTCTGGGGGTCCCTGGTACAAGATGTTTTGAGATGGGGGGTCGGTAGCCATTTACATACATAATTTGAGGTCCCTTGTTATGAAATAGTTTGAGAAGCTCTGATATAGAAACTGTTTTTAATCAGAAAACTTAGAATCTGGTCTCGTGTCTTCCTAGGATTAGCTTGGATTCCCCATCGATTATCTCAGACGGGTAGAAATGGGACCATAATATTATATAGTATATTATGAGTTATAGTGGAAAAAGCACTATTTCTCTTTTTACTTTAACATTTTACTTAAAGTATCAAGTAAAAGTCTGGAATTAAAAAGTTTACTGAGTAAATGTACAACATTTTAATTGTGCAGAATGTCATTCCATGAGTTCAAAATGTATAAACAATATTTAGAAAATAGCCCATCTACTGTACAAGCTCACATTGACTATTTTCAAATGGCTGGAATATATATATATATATATATATAGTACTGATGTGGTTAATGTACTGTGTTTTGTAATGGATCTACAAACTAAAGTTTTCTAATTAATGTAGAGGAGTAAAAGTAGATGTTTGGACAAAGTTTTATTTCATAAATTATTATTTGTATTCATGAAAAACTGTTTTGAAATTAAAAACAATATGTATAGGAAACCAAAAATAAGGACTCATACAAACGTGTCCACGACCCACAAATGGGTCCCAAGCCACTGTTTTGGTAAACGGTGCTTTAATGTTTATCATTACAGAGGAATAATATGGTGAGCTGGCAAAAATAATAACTCATTCAAATATAAGGCACTTTGAGGAAACCATTTAAAATGTTAAAAGATGGAGTGTTGTACTAATGGAACTCAATACCGCCCCCAGCTGGTGGAGTCGGGTTAATGGAGCAGAGGTTCTAAAATATTTTCGGCTCAGGTCACCTCCTGTAACTAATCTTTTCATCAACCCTGACGTACATTATTATTTATTACTTAACCCATTGATGCCTGAGGCCAAATCTGGGAACGCCTTCTAGGGCCTGACCTAAGGTTTCTGAAAACCTTCAAATTCTGATGATTTTTTTTTTAAATAGTTATGTTGCTACATGTATAGCAATAGCTGATGAGACACAGAGAGCACGGCCGGCATCAAGGGTAGAACAACGTATACGTTACACCAGGCGTCAATGGGTTAAATAGCACATTGTCATGAACGGTACTGTACGCACATATGTAACTCATTCCCCCTAAGAGGAACTGGAGAGGTGATCATCAGTGTCCATTTCTAGGATGGATTGTAAATACTTGCCGTTTTACCACTTATATTAAACCAAACATTCACCAAAAATAGACTATCTATTACAAGCTCGCAACGTGTTGCGTTGTGAGCTTGTAGATTTGCTAGATTTGGTGAAGAGACTTGGGGCCCTATTTTCGTGAGTGCTAAAGTGCCTTTTTTTTACTCTAACACTTTTGAATAGTTCAGCTAACCGATCTACATCGAGCTTGTAGATTGGCTATTTGATGATTTTCAAAATAGTAAAAGGAAAGGTTTAGGGATAAGGGGTTTAGCATGGATGAAAATGTGGCCCTTATCCCTAAACGTATTTGCCATTTTTTACTATTGTGAAAAATATTAAATACCGGTAGTTCAACTAGCTAAATATTCAAAAACTAGTAATGGTTCAACTAGCTGATCTACTTTGACACGTTGTGAGCTTGTAGATCAGCTATTTGAAATATTTAAAAATAAATTGTAAAAAAAAAAGACTGTTTACTTAAGATGTTTACGGCAAGATATGTCCCCAGGTGTACTGTAGAATCAAAAAGAACATATCAAGTAAAGTGCAATAAGTGACATTGATAAATTCCAAATATTACCACAGTATTCTGAGGCACCCCCTGGACCTGCGTCAAGGGACCTTAGGGTGGCACGGTGGCACCCACTTTGAGTCACAGTTCTATTGGAAATCACATTAGGGAAATCTTAGATCACGTCATATAAGAACTGTGTTACAAAAATACACCGATCAGCCCTGCGATTTTAACTCATGAAGCATCGACCGGTGGTGGAAAAAGTACTGATTTATCCAAAGGTTACGAATTATTTTTCCCTCCAGACAGAGATCAGATGTAACAGACAGAGTCAGAACCTGACAGAATCACAGGTCAGATTAGTTTATCTTCAGAGAACACAGAATGACGTGATCCAAGATGCCTTTATATATGCGAAGAAAAGATTGTACCATAAAATGTCATCGTACCACTGCCATGGATTTATCTTGCTAGAGAGAGAGCCGAGTGCACTCGGTTTACTGCCATGTAGATTAATCAATGCTCTTTATCCAGAGAGACTTACAGAACGCAAGGTAAACGCATACTTGGAATGCAGAGAGACAGTGTAGTGCCTCAGTAAACTAGGATAAACAGGGAAACCAAGAATCTAGCATCAGTCTAAGCAACATATAAAAAGGATAAACTATATTATAAACTATAGGATTCCAGGTAAAACAAATGAACAAATCTATCTACACCAGTAGTTTTCAACCAGTGGTCCTTGAGGGGATGTTCCCCAGCTAAATGATGGAGAGTTGGAAACCAAATGGACCCCTTATATTATAGGTCTTTAACTCTTGAGAGAGTAAAATGAAACCCTTCCGGGTCCATTTACACACTCAAAAGTTACTTAATTTACAAGCCCCATGTCCCCCCAGTCTGTCTTCATTCTAGGGCTGACCTCGGTTAGTCGAATAGTCGACTAATCGGTCGGAACGGGTCTCAGTCGACTGACCACCTCTCAGTCGATGTTCTTTTTTTTCACAAATCTTTTGTATTATTCCACTAGGTCTGTGGGGGACATAAACACATTTGAACATGCTTTCTGACTGTTTTGAATCAATCTCCAATGTGCATGTGGAGTGTGTCTGCCTGTGTGGCAATCTGCCACTGCCTGTGAATCGCTGGCCTGATAGACTCCAGAATCTCAATCTCACCTGCTGTGCTCAATCTGGCTAATGACAAGCCTCTCAGTCCATGTTCAGTCGACTCGACTAACAGCTAATTTATTCATAATAATTTCGACTATACAAATCCTTAGTCGGGGACAGCTCTACTTCATTCAGGGTGACTTCTGCCCCATGTCCCTCCAGCTCTTCCAGACCATCAGGTCTCTGCTCTTTCCCCGCGTCACGGCACAGCGCGGCAGGCGGACGCCAGCGAACTGTCCCACGCCGTCGTCCCGTCCCATGGCCAGCAGCATGGTCACGCTGCCTGGAAGGATGACATCATCAGAGAGAGACCCGTGGTTATCAAACAGTTTTAATATTTTCTCAAAGTAAGTAAGCCTTGAGGCCCATAGGCCCATAGGCCAGGAGCCTATCTCCTGTTTGTGTAGCGTGAGGCAGCTTGATGTACAAGTACACCCCCTGGACATGACGCTAGTATGTCACAGGGACTTATACCCCCAATCCAACCCTTTGATGCTGAGTGTCAAGCAGGGAGGCACTGGGTCCCATTTTTACAGTCTTTGGTATGACCCGGCCGGGGATTGAACCCCGACCTCCCAGTCTCAGGGCGGTCACTCTAACCACAAGGCCACTGAGCTGGTTTTCTCAAAGACTTTCTCTCAAATAGCAGATGTGCAGAAGCTCGAAGTGACGCACTGTGATTGCAGCCCGTGGAGTGTCTTGTTCGTGCGACTATCCATGTGTGTGTGTGTGTGTGTGTATATACAGTATATGTGCACGGCTGCACACTGCACTGCATGTGTACAAGTGTCTATCTAAACTAACGCTTACTGTGTGCACAGTAAGTGTTTTTCTATTGTCGTTACAGAGCTGGAAGAAATCTTCAAGAATGTCATGTATGTACTGTACGTGTGAACGCGGGGAGCCTCTGGTTCGTTGCGGACGGACGCATCACGGGATGTCTATTTTCTTGGTATGTGTGGAGGACACACACACACACTCTCTCTCTCTCTCACACACACACACACACACACACACACACACACACACACCTCAATCCAACCAGTTTCTGTCCACAGGCGTTATGGCAGTGTGACTAATGAGTTATGATTCTTTGTGTCTGTCACAACTTTGCAGCGTGAGAACTGAGAACACATGCACGCACACACACACACACACACACACACACACACACACACACACACACACACACACACACACACACACACACACACACCCCTTGCAACACTTCTAAGAACTAGTATGACAGACGATGCCTCACATGTACATCTGACCTACATATTTATGTACATTCTGTCATGTCCACATGGACTGCATCCTGTCTGTCTGTCTGTCTGTCTGTCTGTCTGTCTGTCTGCCTGTCAGTCAAACTAACAGGCATGTTAAATTAAAACCATTAAACCATTAAAACCTGGACATTTTAGATTTTCGCTACATATACCGTATATTGCAGCAGAGGTTAGTCAGGAAAAAAAAGTGGTTCTCAAAAATAGCAGATCACATTTTTTATTTGATGAATGTGTCTTGTGTGTGTCTATGTGCAGGGCGTTGCTGAAAATGAGCACCTGTGCTCAGCTACTTCCCTGGGTAAATAAATAATTAAATAAAGCGCTTTGAGCGCTGTAAAAATGCAATTCATTATTATTATTATTATACCTGTGCGGTATGTCGTCAGGGCCTTGCCCTCCAGACTATGGGTTATTATACCTGTGCGGTATGTGGTCAGGGCCTTGCCCTCCAGACTATGTGTTATTATACCTGTGCGGTATGTGGTCAGGGCCTTGCCCTCCAGACTATGGGTTATTCTACCTGTGCGGTATGTGGTCAGGGCCTTGCCCTCCAGACTATGTGTTATTATACCTGTGCGGTATGTCGTCAGGGCCTTGCCCTCCAGACTATGGGTTATTCTACCTGTGCGGTATGTGGTCAGGGCCTTGCCCTCCAGACTATGGGTTATTCTACCTGTGCCGTATGTGGTCAGGGCCTTGCCCTCCAGACTATGGGTTATTCTACCTGTGCGGTATGTGGTCAGGGCCTTGCCCTCCAGACTATGGGTTATTCTACCTGTGCGGTATGTGGTCAGGGCCTTGCCCTCCAGACTATGGGTTATTCTACCTGTGCGGTATGTCGTCAGGGCCTTGCCCTCCAGACTATGGGTTATTCTACCTGTGCGGTATGTGGTCAGGGCCTTGCCCTCCAGACTATGGGTTATTCTACCTGTGCGGTATGTGGTCAGGGCCTTGCCCTCCAGACTATGGGTTATTATACCTGTGCGGTATGTGGTCAGGGCCTTGCCCTCCAGACTATGGGTTATTCTACCTGTGCGGTATGTCGTCAGGGCCTTGCCCTCCAGACTATGGGTTATTCTACCTGTGCGGTATGTCGTCAGGGCCTTGCCCTCCAGACTATGGGTTATTCTACCTGTGCGGTATGTGGTCAGGGCCTTGCCCTCCAGACTATGGGTTATTATACCTGTGCGGTATGTCGTCAGGGCCTTGCCCTCCAGACTATGGGTTATTATACCTGTGCGGTATGTCGTCAGGGCCTTGCCCTCCAGACTATGGGTTATTATACCTGTGCGGTATGTGGTCAGGGCCTTGCCCTCCAGACTATGGGTTATTCTACCTGTGCGGTATGTGGTCAGGGCCTTGCCCTCCAGACTATGGGTTATTCTACCTGTGCGGTATGTGGTCAGGGCCTTGCCCTCCAGACTATGGGTTATTCTACCTGTGCGGTATGTGGTCAGGGCCTTGCCCGCCAGGCTGTTGGCGATGTTGGCGACGGCCACGGCAGCGTGCAGCCCGGCGTGGTAGGCCAGCTTGGGCTCGTGGAGCTGGGCGCAGTCGCCCACGGCGTACACGTTGCTGAAGCCGTCCACCAGGAGGTGCTGGTTCACCTTCAGCGCTCCGCTCTCCGCCAGGCACCGGGGCGCTGCCACCACACACACACACACACACACACACACACACACACACACACACACACACACACACACACACAGTCATCAAAACAACCACCTCTAAGAACGTTTCATCGTAATGATGATGTAACCCAGCCAACATGGCAACCCGAAAATGGCAACCCATGTCAACTGTCAATCAAGGCAGTAAGGTGACATCAGTTCCTACACTCCCTCCCCCCCCCCCCCCCCCCCCCCCTCCCCCACTTCCACCTCATGCAAGATGGCCGAAATGTTTGGCATGGCAGCAGCAGCAGGTTCCTGTTCACTATACTGTGACAATCCTTGGTTACTCTTCGGTGAGTTAACCCTAATAGGCTTGGTGTCATGTTAACTTGGATCAACTGGTTAACTGTTTGAGATTATGTTTTCATTATTTTTGCACAGTGGTTTTCAACCTTTTTCATGTCAAGGTCCGTTATTTATTCGGCATTTGAGCCACAGAACCACCATTTGATTAGATTTAGCCTCTCACACCCAAACATATCGTCTTCGTTGGATAAGATTCTGTCCACACATTCCATGCTGTATTGATGTTGGTACCATTAGGAGAGATAACAGGGAAAACAATGGTCAAAATAACAATTCTTCTACATTCTCTAATTGTGTGTTTAATTGAGCGTAAAATGAAACCAAAAGGACCCGTAAGGGTCTACCGGTATATGGTTTCATTTTACACGTGTTACAAGTGTTAAAAATCTATATTATTGGTCCATTTGGTTACCAACTCTTCATCATTTAGCTGCATTTCAGAGTGCGTCCATTAAGGAAAGTAGGCTTTCTAATGACACAACCCGCCTTTGTTTTGGCGAGTAGCAAAAAGGTTTTTTTTTTCTCTTTACGCTAAAGAGGAGAGGACTGGTCTGATTTCGATTTGAGATTTAAAACCGAAAGTCCCATAGCCTTATGCTGAAGCAGTAGAAGGCTATATGGACCAGAGCTACTCTAATATATGCAATGTATATAATATACATGTATAATTTGAGTGTTTTCTTACGCAGGCTGGAGGCGTAGGCGGTGGCGTTGATCCTCTGACCCGTGCAGCAGATCACCAGGTCAGCCTTCAGCTCTGACCCCGTGTCCGTGGTCACCGACCGGTCCTTCTGGGTGACGTTGAGCTCCAGGTCGCCCAGGTTGGTCACCTTCTGACCTGACATGACGAGACCATGACAATAACATTATTACCTAGGGTAGGTACCCTCACAAAAAACATGCAGTAATCCTGGTCTCTATAAACTGCCTCCCCCTGGCCAGCCGGGGCGCCTGATGGAGGGGAAAGGAACTGGTTGGAATAACGTGTTCCTGCCACGCGCTATACGTCCAACCAGGGAAACTCCCCCCTGTCAGGTGTAAAAGAAGCAACTTGGACACTCAGGCATGAAGGAAGCATGAGTTCAAGTCCGTTGCTCTCCCCTTGTCCCCCATATATGGGGACCAGGTTGGTGGAGGGTGTGTAGAGGCCAGGATCACATTAGATCATTGACACAGGGGTGAAAATGGGTTACAAAATCGTGGGATAAAATTTTACATTAAAAAAACATTACTACTGGCCCACACCTTCTGACCTGACATGACGAGACCATGACAATAACATTACTACTGGCCCAGACTTGAATAGTATTTTATACAGACTTATAGCTTTTTACATAGAGAGCACTAGAATTGCATTTTATGTAGTCATAGCACTTTATAGTACACATACGTATATTGTTACTTGTATAATATATAATATAGTATAGTATGTATAGTTGACATAGATACGTTCTTAGTTTATACATGATTCATGATAACTTTTTTTTATATAGATGTATTCCATGCTTTTGTTTTTGCTTAAATGTAAGTCCCTCTGGATCAAGAGCGTCTGCTAAATGCCTAAATTGTAAATTGTAACAGCTTTACTGACCCAGGTAAAACAAAGCACTAGTAGTCAATTAATCATTGGTAATTAAACGTAATGTTGATATGACTCACTGACTATCAAGAAAATAAGAACTTGGGCACGTTGTGTCAAAAAGGCTGCTGACCCTGATCTACAGTTGTGTTATTTTTATTCTTTGATCTACACGTTAGTGTATTCTTTGAGACATGCATGCAGGTTATTTACGGGTCTTTCGAGGCTTGTTTGAATCCTCCATTGCTTCATTAGTTATAGGTAAAGTTATACATTAAGTTGTGGCAAATCTGGGGAAAAATGCTTACCACTAGCTTTCTTCACAGACACATTTTTCTGTGATAGTAGACACCTTTATTAACACATCTGTGAAGAAAACTAGTGGTAAGCATTTGCCACAACTTAAGGTAACTTTATCTAACTACATGGGGTGAAAACATGCAACACAGTTCACCATTGGAACTGGAAATGTTGTTACATTTCATGGGTTTATTTTGTCATAGTGCAACATAGTGGTGAAGTAGCCTACAGTATTGAAGTGCAGGTGATTGCAACAACCACCAGAACCTTCTGTGATTCATTTTGCCAAAAATGTTGTTCTTTGAGACACAAGATCTGAGGGCCAAACAAATAATCACATGACGTTGATCCCCACTCCCTATTGGCTCGTCCTATAGGACATGGCCGTGTTGTGTATTTACCCAGAATGAGTTTGACTCCTTTCTCCAGCAGGATTTCTTTGGCCTGTCGTCTCACGCTGGGGAGAAGCTCCGGGTCGGCCAGACCCACGCGGGAATGGACCAGAATCACCTTCTTTCCTGGGTGTTCCGTCTTGACCTCTGCAGCCATCTCCACGCCGGTGGAGCCTCCTCCGACCACCAGCACCGTGTCTGCTGCCTGGATCTGGACCCACCGAACCCACCACAACACATCATGTATGTATACAGTATATGAATATCTATATCTATGATCTGGACCCACCCAACACAACACATCATGTATGTATACAGTATATCAGATCTGGATCTGGACCCACCCACCACAACACGACATGTATGTATTTATCGTTAAACTATAAATTCAATTGTCTCGCATGTGCACAGAACAAACAGCTGACAGTGAGTCAAACTCATGACGAGAACCATGCAGCTTTAGAAAATATCTTCTTAAAATGAACTTAATGTGTGATTAATATTAATATATAATAGTACTATACTTCAGGCAGTGTGCGGTGCAGGGAGTGGCAGCTTGCATAGCTAGCTGGGCATCCACTGTTTGCTTTGAATGATGAATTTTTTCGGCAGGGGGAGGTAGCTTAGGCCCGACACACACCGTCTGCGAACGCCGCGCGTCAAAACAGCCGCCTCCGTTATTTCCAATTAACCTATCCCACACCGGCGGCGTCCGATGCGTGTTCACGCCTCGCCTGACCCTCCGATACGCCACTGTTCTATTTTCCAGGTGTGAACCCCCTGATTGCTCCCAATGGGCAGGTTGGTGCCTTGCATGGTTTCCGCCGCCATCGGTGTGTGTGAATGCCATACACAATCTATGTAAAGCGCTTTGGATAAAAGCACTATATAAATTTACCATTTTCTTCTTCAGTGGAGGACGAGGCATTGTTGTTGAGGGTAGACAGAACCCCAGAAGGAGTACGGAGCCATACTGCTGTGTTGTTTTTATACAGTGTATGTGGACGTGTGGCTTGTTTTTCTGTAAAAGTTGCTAAAATGATGGTATAGTTGCGTGTTGCTGTTTTTTTTCTTTTTTTGTCTTATTCTTCATTTTGGCTCGTTTCTAAAGTTTAGTTGCTTATTTGGGCTCGCTTCCCAATTGAATTTTTCGATTATCGTTTTAAAATAGCCGATCTACAAGCTCACAAAGTGTCACATCACGCCACGTTGTGGGCTTGTAGATTGTCTATTTTCAAATAGCCGATAATATATGAAGTGCTCATGTGGTTTTTGTTACTGTACTGTACTGTACTGTACTGTACTGTACTGTACTGTACTGTACTGTACTGTACTGTACTGTACTGTACTGTACTGTACTGTACTGTACTGTACTGTACCTCGTTGACAAACTCCTGGTACTTGTTGATGGCAGTGTGGTAGGAGGCCAGGCTGTTGTACTTCCCAGGGAAAGGCCCGTCGGTCCCAGTACACAGAACCAGATGAGAGAACTGGATCTCCTGTTGGGAAGGAAAGGCAAAACAAAACACAGAATTCAGTTAAATTCCAGTGGTGGATATAAGTACTCACATTCTTTTATTATAAGTAAAAGTATCAATACTGCAATATAGAAATACTCTGTCCAAATGTTTTGTGTGTGTTGTCTCCCTCTCCTGGTGGAGACAGGCAAATGCTCTGCAATCCCATGCATGTAGTTGTGTTCAAGTAGGTTCACCGTAAATCCAGACTATGTATGAGCCTTTACTAGTGAAACTACAGACATGTGAGGGAAGTTAGGAAGAGGCCTATACTTTCTTTCCAGAATCATCTTTATTGTAGCAGCACAGTTTTAGTAAAGTAAAGTGGGTCAAATTCGTTTTTGTGCATAGTTCCCATCGTGCATAAAAAAACGAATTTCACCCAGTCTGGCTGCCGTGTAGTAGAGCCTGGTGTGTTGTGTGTTGTGTAGTAGAGCCTGGTGTGTTGTGTGTTGTGTAGTAGAGCCTGGTGTGTCGCTGTGCCAAAGGGGAAATGAAGCCACACTGTGTTCCGCAGTGTGTGTGTGTTTCAGTGTCTTATTTGTCGAGCGATGTGTTGTTTTAAATCTGTGTGGAGAACATGAACCGGAAAGGTGTGCATAAAACAAACATTAAATCACCAAGGATGCGAGACGTGGACATCGTTTCATTTTATACCTGTCTCGCTAAACTTAACCCGTTCGCCCCTCACTGTCTCATTCGCTGAAGTAACTACACGTCATTTATAGTTATAGATTTGTTTGTAATGCTTTGAACTCAGTATTAAGTACACATAGATGCTGTTTTAGCTACTGTATATGAAACATATTAATCAAATCGTATCCCTCAGTGAGATTTTAGTCTATGCTGGTTTTGTTTTTTGTTTTTGTAGAATGAAAACTAGAATACATAGATAGATCTTTATGGTCATTGTAACATGTACAACGAAATTAAAAGTGCCAACCAATCATATCACAATCACAACATAAAGCTAAAACTATGACACAACAAAACACTTCCTGTTATTGCACAACCCCTGTAGCACTACTAGGCATATTATATTGCACAAAAACATGTAATTGCAGCTGTTATTGCACAAAAACCCTTATTGCACTTAAGACAGCAGAAGAAAAGAACAAAACATGTATCGCAACAACAGATCATTTCTTAGCAGCATTGTGTGCAACAACTACCGCTGTGGGATAGAAGCTGTTATTGTTATTGAATCTGCTGGTCCCTGACTTGATCACTCTGTACCGTCTGCCTGATACAGTTCAAACAGTGACCGGGGACAAGTGTCTTTCATAATCTGTTTTTTTAAGACCACCACTATTAATTAATTTATTTTGTCCTAGCTTTGCTGAATGACCTGGTGACGAGTGGCGTGCTACTTGCTTGTAGGTCTGCTATTTTAGAAAAATCGAAGAACGACTGACATTTTCAGAATCTGATCTCAGGTCAGAATGGGTTAATCAGACCAGTGTGTGTCCAGTGGAAACCTCGTATGAATCTGATCTCAGGTCAGAATGGGTTAATCAGACCAGTGTGTGTCCAGTGGAAACCTCGTATGAATCTGATCTCAGGTCAGAATGGGTTAATTAAACTTGAAACAGTAAAATAGCATGTGGGTCAACTGGGGCAATTTGAGCCACATGACCACTTGTTGTGTTACCACCAGGGACGTGCAGAGAGTGTTGAAGCACTGGCTGAAATCCAAGAGGGCAATTTGGACAAAAATAGCAGATCTACAAGCTCACAACGCGTCGCAGCGTGACGCGTTGAGAGCTTGTAGATCAGATATTGTAGATCAGATATTCTCGGGGCGCAACCCAGCTCTCTTTAGCTAGTGGAGATGCAGGTGTGTAACGACACGGATTTCTTCTAAACAAATTTGTTCAACGCAAAATACTGTGAAGTTCAGGAGACTTCCGGCATGGCATGGAAAGGGCTCGTGGTCTCGTGGTCTGGAGAGGGCAGTTGTTTTACAGACGGGTAAACGGGCAGGGGCTGAAGCCCGGCCCCCCATTTGATGTCTATGTGTTCACGTCCCTCCCTGGGTGTTACCCTGTTCTCCCCTACTTTACCACTGACTGCGCCACCCGAGCACTGCCCTCTGTCCAGTGTTTTTGGCAGCAGAGTTTTAGTTTTAGTCATTAGTCTCTTCAATAGTTTTCATTTAGTTTCAGTCACATTTTAATCACATGGAATGTTTTAGTGTTAAGTCTAGTTTTAGTCGACTAAATATCATAAGATTTTAGTCGACTAAATCTACAGTTGACTTGATTTAGTCGACTAAAATGTATTTTGGCAGGCCTTGATGCCGTCGTAATGACTGATTTTACACTTGCAACCAAGTGTAAAATGACTTATACTGGATCTCTTGTCCACTTCCTAACATTTTAGTCTAGTTTTTATTTGTTGAAGAAATTGTCAGCATATTTAGTCTTAGTTTTAGTGACCATAGCTTAGTTTTCATTTAGTTTCCAATCGTCAGTGAAAAAAGGTAGTCGACGAACATTTTTCGTCTTAGTTAAACAACACTGCCTCTGTCCCAGAGCTTACCTGCCCTCCTCCCAGCACGACGATCTGCCTCTCGGTGTCCACTCGCTCCACTTTGCCCTGAACAAAACTGTCCCCGAAGGTCTCTGCATACGGAATGAAGGTCTTCTGGGCGAACCCTGCGTGTGTGTGTGTGTGTGTGTGTGTGTGTGTGTGTGTGTGTGTGTGTGAGTGTGTGGTGTGTGTGGGGGGGGGAGCAGTGATGACAGTGAATTCCACACACCGTGAGAGCATGACAAACATACTGTACAGTGCAAAGGCAAACAGTAGCAGCTACTGTTTTTTTTTTAAAGGTTACAGGTCAGGTCATTACTATAGGCTTAGAGCTAGAGTTAGAGCTAAATCTACACAGGTCCTAGTGGTTCTCTCTAAATATACAGGTCCATGTGTCCTAGTGGTTCTCTCTAAATATACAGGTCCATGTGTCCTAGTGGTTCTCTCTAAATATACAGGTCCATGTGTCCTAGTGGTTCTTTGTACACTCCCTTGTCATACCGTTAAACAGATTTCATTTATCAGTGTTCCAACCCCTATTCAGTCTGCTCATTGTTTTAGTAATTTTTTATTTTTTTTAGGTTTTCTGAGCTCAATTGAACATGACCTTTTAACATTCAGTAGATATTCTGTGATCTGGGGTTTTCTGGCTCAAACAATTGCTCATGATTTTCCTGTGGACTGTGATGTAACGGTCCACAAATACCATTATATCACATAACAATTTGCCAGCACTGTTTTCATTGCAAGCTCAAAAGGCTTCAGAACACACAGACAATCCACTGAATTGAGGTCATGAAACCTAACAGAATGTCATGGAGGCGTCCGTCCGTACGCACCGGGCTGCACGGAGGCGCGCAGCGCCGCCACGTTGTGGTGGAAGGCGTCGCGCTGGTCCACCAGCGTGAACGGGACGCGGCGGGACTTCAGCTGCTGGGCGGCGGCGATCCCTCCGAAGCCGCCGCCCACCACCACCACGTGGACCCGCTGGCCCCCCCCGACGCCGTCCCCCCGGTCCACCGCGGAGGCCTGGGCACCCATCCCGTCCGTCCGTCTGTCTCTCCTCGCGTCTGTCCACACACCTGCTCCGAGAACGACAGAAGGAGTTACACTTTAATGACACACGCGTGAGATATATGGAATATAGCGTCTGTCAGGGTCAGGGGTCATCTCCATGCTGGCTCGGGGTGGACCTTTTTGTCAAAATTACATTTTCTTCTTCTTAAGGCTCATACATAGTCTGGATTTTGCAGTGGTTAGGTGACCACCGAACTACAACATGACGGTGAAGAGCAAACCACCGCCACCGCTCCAGCCCTTCTCTCTGTTTTTTACTCGCCACCGCTCAACGTTATTTCAGCTCCGGTGGTCACCTCACCACCGGAGCGGTGGTCAGCTCACCACCGGAGCGGTGGTCACCCCACCACCGGAGCGGTGGTCACCCCACCACCGGAGCGGTGGTCACCTCACCACCGAAAATACACTCAGCATACCCACCCGCCCCGGGTGTGCTGAGTGCCACTGCCCCGCAGCGCACTGCCCCAGTGCGCCCTGCACACAACGCACCAAGTGCAACGAATATACGAACGACAAAGAGGGCACACCGGTGCGCTCAGTGTGAGTTTCCGAAGAACGCACTCCTTATTAGCCTATACTTCTACTGTAGTTGACAGTTGTGTAATAAATAATACTAGTCCAACAACATCAGTGTCAGATGCTACATACATGATACATTTTGAGGCATTTGTCTTGGCATTGGGTTGCAATCAGAAATAGCTCAAATAGCTCTCTGTGCACACAGAGTAACTCTTCCTGCTTCCGGGCCCCTTCCCTACTTCCTTCAGGTGTTGCTGATGACACTAATGAAGGCTCTGTTCCATTCTGGTCAGACGGAGTCAGGGTGCTGCTATTGTGAGTGTTGGCTATAGTATTGCAATCATGTCTTTCATTTGCAGCCTGCGGGTAATAACTGTAGAAACAAACTGAAGGGTTTCTGTGAGGAATGCACATTCTTTAGAAACCAGAATAAGGCTGTATGCCAGTCTTTCATTCCCCCTCATCCATGACAGCCTGGCATGCAGAGCATCCATTCCACACTATAGTCCCGACGGAGCAATGAAGTGCTAGTCTTGCCGTCCTGTTCTGAGCAAGCTGGAGTTTACTAAGTTCTTGCTTTGATGCACTAGACCAGATAACAGGACAGATCACAGGTATTTTTTACAAGAAAAAGGTTACCAAGGGGACAACGGTCAATTATTTTCACCCCGATAACCCTACAGCACCTTGTTGTTATCATTGTTGACTGAGCACTGTGTGCGGACTGATCGACTCTGGTCATTATGTTTTGTTACTTGTTACTGTTCTTTATTCTAGTGGTTATCAAGTTCAGCTCAGTGGCTGGAGGTTTGCTCTTCACCGCGGCTCGTGACGTCATGTTGTAGTTCGGTGGTCACCTAACCACCGAAAATCCAGACTATGTATGAGGTATGAGCCTTAAGTCCCTGCGACATACTAGTGTCATGTCCAGGGGGTGTACTTGTACATCAAGCTGCCTCACGCTACAGAAACAGGAGATAGGCTCCTGCCCTATGGGCCTCATGGCTACAGAAACAGGAGATAGGCTCCTGCCCCTATGGGCCTCATGGCTACAGAAACAGGAGATAGGCTCCTGCCCCTATGGGCCTCATGGCTACAGAAACAGGAGATAGGCTCCTGCCCCTATGGGCCTCATGGCTACAGAAACAGGAGATAGGCTCCTGCCCCTATGGGCCTCATGGCTACAGAAACAGGAGATAGGCTCCTGCCCCTATGGGCCTCATGGCTACAGAAACAGGACATAGGCTCCTGCCCCTATGGGCCTCATGGCTACAGAAACAGGAGATAGGCTCCTGCCCCTATGGGCCTCATGGCTACAGAAACAGGAGATAGGCTCCTGCCCCTATGGGCCACATGGCTACAGAAACAGGAGATAGGCTCCTGCCCCTATGGGCCTCATGGCTACAGAAACAGGAGATAGGCTCCTGCCCCTATGGGCCTCATGGCTACAGAAACAGGAGATAGGCTCCTGCCCCTATGGGCCTCATGGCTACAGAAACAGGAGATAGGCTCCTGCCCCTATGGGCCTCATGGCTACAGAAACAGGAGATAGGCTCCTGCCCCTATGGGCCTCATGGCTACAGAAACAGGAGATAGGCTCCTGCCCCTATGGGCCTCATGGCTACAGAAACAGGAGATAGGCTCCTGCCCCTATGGGCCTCATGGCTACAGAAACAGGAGATAGGCTCCTGCCCCTATGGGCCTCATGGCTACAGAAACAGGAGATAGGCTCCTGCCCCTATGGGCCTCATGGCTACAGAAACAGGAGATAGGCTCCTGCCCCTATGGGCCTCATGGCTACAGAAACAGGAGATAGGCTCCGGCCCCATGGCTTGGCAAGGCTACTTACTACTACTTATCAAGTTCAACCCTTTTAGTTTTCAGATATCAAGGTCCATTATTTATTCTACATTTGAGCCACGGGACCACCATTTGATTCAGTTGAGATTCTAGCCTCTCAGACCCAAAGCTAAGAATATTCTGTTGTTGTTGAATACACTTTTTGTCCACAATTCCATGCTGTATTGATGTTGGTACCATACAAGAGATAACGGGCAAAGGTTGATCAAAAATAACAATTATTCTACAATGTCGAATTGTGTAGACTTCTTGTAAGTTGAGTAATGCAGATGTTTAACAATAATTTAACTCCTGGGAGCATACAATAAAACCATTAATTTAGTTTCATTTTACGCACTCCAGCGTTAGAGATCATTGAGATCTGTCCATTTGGTTACCAACTCTCCATCATTTAACTGGGGACCCCCTGGAAAGCCATCATTTACGCTCTCTATAGCTAAACTATTGTTAAACATCTGCATTTAGCTACTTAATTTACGTCTAAAACAATTGGAGAATGTAGAATAACTGATATTTTGATCTACGTCTGCCTGTTATCTCTCCTATTATGGCACATTAACATCATGGAATTGTACTGGACACACTCTTATCCAACGATAACAGAATATTCTTAGTTTTGGGTCTGAGTCTGATGGGCTAAACGTCATCATCAAATGGATGTTGATATGAAAGTTGTTGAAAAGTCACTGGTTGTCTGGTTTAGAGTAGATTGATTGATTGAAATATTTATTAACAGTTTGCAGAATTACAGTACAATTCAAGCAAAACCCAATACAAAGACTGTTAACTGTGAGTAATCCCCCCCTCTGGGATTAATAAAGTATATCTCATCTCTCATTACAGTTGTTTACAAGAGCGTCCACCATGTTCAATTCATCAAAACATTTAGAGACATACAAATATACACTTCTATAAAGCCAAAGAGCAGAACGGGAATTTAATAGACTGATTCTATACATACCGGTAGGTCCTTGGTTTACCTGTGATCCTAGTTTACTCTCAGAGTCTCTGCATTCTACCCTGCTTCAGTGCTTACTGTAGTAACTTCTGATAAATGCCTACATTAGTACATTGTAATCATAATCATTGTTTGTATAAGTTAAACATATAACACAAGTCAACAACATGTGCAGATATTTAAAGATTTGAAATAAGTCACTATATGCTTTCATAGAAAGTCAATAAACTAGCCTAAACTATAGTAAAGTCAATATCTTGCGAAACCATAACATGATATTGGGAAAACGATTTCTTAAACATAATCAAGCTCCCATTATGACAAATGAGACAAAATACATGAATCAGTAAGATAATAAAACTCACCGCTGAGTAGATTCCAGATAGAATGGGTCCACTAGAATAAATCAACCAGTCCGTTACTTTGAAATCTGGTTAATACAGATTGCAGTGTGTTGCTCCTCTGCCTCTCACTGGAGCTTTAAGTTCAACATGTACTCGATTGCAAAAACAAAACAACAAAATAGCTGATCTTCAAGCTCACAACGCGTCGTGGCGCGTCGCGTGGTGAGCTTGTAGATCTGCAATGTTTTCGCAGCACTAGCCTCCGCCCCCTCGCATTTACGTAAACGCGCAGTTGTGTCCACCAATAAGAGCTCTCCGTGGTCCCAAAAGAGGGCGGGGTCTTAGATAAGTATGATTCATGTGATTCATGCGTCATTCGTCGCTCGCCCGCAGTGAATTATGGGTAATTGTTACATATTTTACATTTTAACATCAAAGTATTGACTTTAAACGGCTTTCTCTGTCGATGTGCTCACATTCAATGTGTGTTGTGTAAAATAATGGCCGTTTTTAAACCATAGACCGTCCAAGTGACATTTTGGTGTACCGGTATTTGTAACACCAACCGTTGCTGAGAGTGACGTTCACACGAATCACCTCTCCCCCGCGCCCGTTCTAACGGCAAGACTATACTTTCAGGGATCATTTCTATAGTTTTCAACTTGAGAAATGAGTTTCTAAAATGTTTGGTCTCGCTAGCCACGATGATGAGTCGTGACGTTCCCTTTTGAGCGCGAAGCGGGCGGTGGATAATGATTCAGTTCATACGTCCGCCGTCATTGATGACCGTTCTTTGCTTCCCTCGTGGAGCATTGAGGAAGGGAACGTTGTCAGAGTGGTTTTCTAGCTTACTGTTAAATGAAAAATTGTGGGACGGGTCATTCATTTTGTAGACACTGGGCGCCGCCGCATGGGCGGACACATAACACATCCATGTTATGTGAAATGTTGTGAAGTGAATTGCCCCCTTGAAAACGAGATGGTTCATCTCAACTCAAGGGATTGTTCCTAATAAATAAATTTATATCTAGTAATATAGTAATTTATATCTTAAATCTGATGCTTTTTATTGTGTTTCTTTAGTCTTGAGGAGAAAGTCCTGCTATTTGTCCCAAAGTAGCCTCGGAAACAGTCTACAAATATTGCTATAATGCTATTTGTTTCAAAAAAGCTTTATAACCTATATAACATGTATATAACGAGGCAATGTGAAATGGCTTTGTTCTATTTTTTTCTGTACTCATTTTCTGTTTTTATTTGACACTTGCTTTGGCAAAGCATGTTTTCTCATGCCAATAAAGCTCATTTGAATTGATCAAAATGCATCCTCACAGCCCACTGCCCACATGCATCAACATTACACTCTGTTTAGGTGTGTTCATGTTAGCATAACTTATTTTACAATTGGACGTCACTGTTCAACTGTTTCTGAGGTGTAAGTGTAGTACTATTATGACGTTACAGTATGTTTTCA
Source organism: Protomyctophum bolini (assembly GCF_963924005.1). Classification (NCBI taxonomy): domain Eukaryota; kingdom Metazoa; phylum Chordata; class Actinopteri; order Myctophiformes; family Myctophidae; genus Protomyctophum; species Protomyctophum bolini. The sequence continues at coordinate 2,702,524 of NC_137875.1, forward strand.
CGTTAATCTGAATGGCCCCAAACTCCATTGTCTGCTATGGAAGTCCCAAGTCCAAAAATAATAATAATAAAGTAATATTTATTTATTTAATTATATTATTTATTTAATTGCATTATTTATTTATTTCATTGCAATATTAAACTTTTGGTATTAATTATTATATTTATGGACCTATGGACTGTAGCATATAGGTCTAATGGTAGTAGCCTACTACAGTTATAATGGAACTGGGATGGTGTGCAGTGACTCAGTGGTAGCTTTCAACCACAAGGCGGCACCATTGTTCCGCAGACAAGGATAGTTATTGTATTATGTATGACAGGGTTATTTGATCAATATTCCATGTTCACTAACTCTTTGCTTCAATGTGTTTTAACATAGCCTTCTGAAACAAGCCTCTCCCATGCTGTGTGTTCCTCACCGACACGTTGTGGGCTTGTAGATCGGCTATTTGAACAATTTAAAAATGTTTTTCAAAATAGTAAAAAGTTTATGGATAAAGGGAAAGGCACCAGCGTACTAACTAACTGACAGGCATTAGTCCGACACACTACCGCAAACCGTAACCACGGGTGAGTCTTAACCGGCCACACATGTGTCTTAACTTAAGCTGTATGAAGTACTTTGCATTAATATAGTGGTTGCAACTACTACGTGTATAATATAAAGGAGTCTCTATTAGAACGAAAGACAAGTTCAGTTCAGTCTGTGCAGTGTCACCAGACCTACAGTAGATCTTGTTCAGCAGTCTAATTGTCTGAAAACTTTTCAAGAGTCTGGTGGTGCTGCTCTTGATGCTCATGTAACGTTTGCCCGGCCGTGGGCGCGGCTGTGGCTTGAACAGGCTACGGCTGTCTGGGGTGATGGATTTCCCTGACGTATCTCGTGTATTTCCTGGAGCGGGGGAAGCTCCCCTCCCACGATGCGCCGTGCTGTTCGCACCACTCTCTGCAGTGCTTTCCGTTCTGTGGCGGTGAACATCCTATCTAATCGGCCTACAGTCCTCAACCTAGATTTAACTAGAACTGCACTCTGTCGAGGTGCAAACTTGCGCCTTGCACACAGGTATAGGCCATACTTGTGCGCAAGCAGAGCGCGCAAGTACTGCTACTAACTAATGTCTATTACAACTGCTGTAATAAATCCTTTAGACCTATACCTACAGTACCTTGAAGTCCTAAAGTCGTCTCTTCGGTGATACTGAAAATCTCTGACGAGCCGAAATCATTTGGGCACTACAGCGCCGAAACAGCGGTAAAATAGGAGTATGAATCGGCCCTTAGTCAAGCGATCCCAGCTTTAGGTTTGTCCTGTGTGTGACGTCAGACCAGTGCTTGGTCAGCTATATAATGTGCTTGCCTTCAAAACATTCACTAGAACCTTTTAGATTTAGGAGCGAGGGACAAACATTGGGAGTCTCATACACATAAAAGTAGTTAGTACTTGCGATATTTGATCGGTCTGTTTTGGACTTCGAGACAATGCGGGAAATTGTAAGTATGCAAGCTGGCCAATGTGGCAATCAAATCGGAGCCAAGTTCTGGGAGGTCATAAGTGACGAGCATGGGGTCGACCCCACCGGGACATACAACGGGGACAGCGATCTACAGCTGGAAAGAATCAACGTCTACTACACCCACGCGACAAGTGGAAAGTATGTTCCTCGGGCCGTCCTGTTGGACTTGGAACCAGGGACCATGGACACCGTGAGGTCTAGTCCTTTTGGTCAGATCTTCAGACCAGATAACTTTGTCTTTGGCCAGACCGGCGCTGGTAACAACTGGGCTAAGGGCCACTACACTGAGGGAGCAGAGCTGGTGGACTCTGTCCTGGATGTCTTGAGGAAGGAGGCAGAGAACTGTGACTGCCTCCAGGGTTTCCAGCTCACCCACTCCCTGGGAGGTGGAACCGGGTCAGGGATGGGTACCCTGGTAATCAGCAAGATCCGAGAGGAATACCCGGACAGGATCATGAACACTTTCAGCGTTGTGCCTTCTCCTAAGGTGTCGGACGTAGTGATTGAGCCTTACAACGCCACGCTGTCCGTCCACCAGCTGGTCGAGAACACAGACGAGACGTTCTGCATCGACAACGAGGCCCTGTACGACATCTGCTTCCGCACCCTGAAGCTCACCACGCCCACCTACGGAGACCTCAACCACCTGGTCTCTGCCACCATGAGCGGAGTGACCACCTGTCTGCGCTTCCCCGGGCAGCTCAACTCCGATCTAAGGAAGCTGGCTGTAAACATGATTCCTTTCCCCAGGCTGCATTTCTTCCTACTTGGATTCGCTCCGCTCACCAGCCGAGGCAGCCAGCAGTACGTGCAGCTCACCGTGCCACAGCTGATCCAGCAGATGTTTGATGCCAAGAACATGATGGCCGCCTGTGATCCGCGCCACGGGCGCTATCTGACCGTCGCCACCATGTTCCGAGGACGCATGTCCATGAAGGAGGTCGAGTCCGAGATGACCAAAGTGCAGAACAAGAACAGCAGCTACTTCGTGGAGTGGATCCCCAACAACGCCAAGACGGCCGTCTGCGACATCCCGCCTCGCGGCCTCAAGATGGCCGGCACCTTCATCGGCAACAGCACGGCCATCCAGGAGCTCTTTAAACGCATCTCGGAGCAGTTCACGGCCATGTTCCGCCGCAAGGCCTACCTCCACTGGTACACGGGCGAGGGCATGGACGAGATGGAGTTCACGGAGGCCGAGAGCAACATGAACGACCTGGTGTCCGAGTTCCAACAATACCAAGACGCTTCCCCTGAGGAGGAAGGAGAAGGTGAGGAAGAGGAGGAATATGACTAAACCAAATCCTGCATTCAGTTGAACCGCGAAACAAAATGTCTCGTGACGTTCGGTCTTGCAATGTTTTAGGTTAACTTTAATTTATAAGGTTCACCATACATATAATATATACATAAATGACAGGAGCTTTTATGTAAACAACATTTTAACGGGTGTAAACCCGTAAACCTGTGATGTGACAATAAAGTTGAAATTGAGTCAAAGTTAAAATTAAACCTTCAAACCTTCAAATATTAAAATAAAATAATAATGTAAAATATAAAATAATACTAAAACTAATAATATAATACTGTATAATATAATAAATAATAATCCTAATAATATGAATCATCATATGAAAAGGAAAGCAAAATTGCTTCAGAGACCTTCGGAGAGAGAGAGACAGACAGACAACCATCTGGGGACATGTCTCGTTGAAGGACTAACAAAGTGGCCAAAGTATGACCCTATGGAATATCTTGCCACGGGCTTTACAGATATGTGTGAAAACACCGAGGCAAAGCCAGAAGAGCTACCGGATGAGGCGATGAACACCAGAGAGAGAGACCATGGACTCGGCCAACAAAGTCCTCACAGATATTGAGGAAACCGTGGATGTTTGGATTGTCAAGAATGGACACATTAAGAGATCTTGATGAGAGAGTTGATGAACAAAGTTCTCCCAACTTCTCCCATCTTCCAATTAAATACTAATAATATAATTAATACATTTTGTCTAACTCACCCGAAGACTATACTCCATCTTCCTTCTCTCCTCTCCAGACGAGCTTCTACCCGCCTGTCCTCTAAGCCCCATCCCTTTCCTAGATGTTCCCGGCCGTTGCTCCATCCCTTTCCTATAGATGTTCCAGGCCATTGCCCCATCCCCTTCCCAGATCTTCCAGGACGTTGCCCCCCAATCTACTCCCATTCATTGCCAGTTTTTTGCCACCATCCTCTATGCCGTAGAGTCTACGGCATCCCGTCTGCCTTCGAGTCAGCTAGAGTTAACCCCACCACTCACGACACCGATCCCTCAGATCACGTCAGGAACCCCTTTTTCCCGTCTTTCCAAAACTCCTGAACATGTCCTGTTCTAAACAGCCGGCACCCCGCTGTGACGATAACGCATTATAGAACACTCCCCTGCCGCCGAAATGGCACGACGACTGCTGCCCTGATCTCTCACGTTACGGGAAATGGAGAGGAACGACCTGCATCGAGGAAGGTTAGCTAGCCACGGCTGAAAGGAAGTATATGCCCAGACTGAAACGGGCTTGTTCAAATCCATGGATCATTTAGGTTTGACCATAACTATGACTATATGAAGGATATTTAGGTCTTGGATTGCAGCCGAGTATTAGTATTTTAGGTTTCCGGCTATTGGTAATGTAGCCGGACCCCTTAAAATAAACACGGAAGCCATGCATGTGAGAGACGTGGGGACATGATCAGGGATGATACACGCTGGTAGACGATGGAGCATCAACCGTACGTACGATGCTAATAGTAGATGTCAACGTTATTGTGTTTTTATAACCAGGTGTTAGAGTTTGGCCGATTCATCTTTTACAAATTTAGGAACACAAGACCTTATAATAATAATGAATAATCCCCTCATGGGGAGCGTAGATTGTTGTTGCTTTATTTTAGAACTGTATAGATTTTATTGCTTTACTTTACTTTACAATGTTCACTTCGTAGATTTTATTGCTTTTACTTTACAATGTTCACTTGGGGGTCGTAGATTTTATTGCTTTATTTTAGAATTTTCACTCAAGGGACAGTATAGATGTTATTGCTTTATTTTAGACATTTCCACTCAAGGGACCGTATAGATTTTATTGCTTTACTTTAGACGTTTCCATTCAAGGGACCGTATAGATTTTATTGCTTTACTTTATTCGTTTCCATTCAAGGGGCCGTAGATGTTATTGCTTTACTTTAGACATTTCCATTCAAGGGGCCGTAGATTTTGTTATTGTTTTACTTTACCAATGTTCACTCGGAGGGTCGTAGATTGTATCGCCTTATTTTAGAAATTTCAGTCACAAGGTCAGTAGATCTTGTTATTTTATTTTGATAAGACCCAGGTCGAGGCCTTTCATTATTACCGCTAACTACGAAGGTGTGCTCCACGGAGCACAGATCTCCGCCAGTCGCTGCTTTTGAAACCAACATGTAAAATCAACTGTTTTTACTTGAACTCAATGCTTGAACTTCTATTTCTTGTTGGAATGGGCAGCCTCTCCAGCGGGGTACTCTGTTTGAATGTGCATCTGTAGTTCACGTTCACTTTCCACGGCTTCCCCTTTACACAATTTAATTTAGGTTCATTTACTCGTAGTTTTTATTTACTCATTACGTACGTATTTATTTTTATTTATAAATTAATGTCATTTCAGCAATGGCCCCCATACTGCTGCTTAAATATGACCTATTTGAATATTCTATTTGAATTGAATCTTTGTATTTTCTTTATATTATCTTTTCCACAGGACTACATACCAAAAATAACGATAATAAGTAGCAACATTATATACTATAGTAAGCAGTATCTCCCAGGGGTCTCTAGGGCATTGTAACAGGGACAGACTCCATCTCCCAGGGGTCTCTAGTGCATTGTAACAGGGACAGACTCCATCTCCCAGGGGTCTCTAGTGCATTGTAACAGGGACAGACTCCATCTCCCAGGGGTCTCTAGTGCATTGTAACGGGGACAGACTACATCTCCCAGGGGTCTCTAGTGCATTGTAACGGGGACAGACTCCATCTCCCAGGGGTCTCTAGTGCATTGTAACAGGGACAGACTACATCTCCCAGGGGTCTCTAGTGCATTGTAACGGGGACAGACTCCATCTCCCAGGGGTCTCTAGTGCATTTTAACAGGGACAGACTCCATCTCCCAGGGGTCCAGCAAATTGTAACGGGTATGGGAGAGCCGCCATGGTTGTAACGTGTCATGGTTGTAACATGCACGTTATCTCTTGATTGGTCAACGCCATCATGACGTCATTGCATCCGTATGTGTGCAGAAACGTACTCTATACTTGCCCAGGAAGTTTCAATTGTTTACCTTCATCCTACTGGGAATTATTGGCATTTTTTCTTTGATGTTGGTGAGTAAGAATCCACATGGATGTCTTCATACTTATGTTCATTAGTTTGCGTCGTGTTTAGAGACACAATGTACGTTCGTTCTGGTCTGTAAGCAACGCCAAAGAAGGACTTGAAAAGTGGTTTAATTGTAATACACGCCATACCATTATGTAATATTTACATATTTGACATATTGGCCAATATTATGTTCAGTCAGCTGTCTTTCAATTACAGAGTGTATTCTAAATTAGTCTAGGGTTGTATAACATTGTACAACAATCGACCAAGAGAGAGGGAAGATGGCGACGCAGGAGAGCGAAGCAACTGAAGCCCCCGTGGGCAACGGCGAGGTGAGCTTAAATGGAACTGCTGCAGCGGCAGATGGCCACGCTGTGCAGACAGCTGAGAACGCACAGGATCCACCTAATGCATGGCAGTTCATCAGAGGTGGCGTCTTCATCATCTGGGCGATCAGTATCTGGTTCCGTGGAGGGCCATCCACTCCTGACCCCAGCACCCCGGCAGGGGTCCCAAGATTACCCAGCCGGAACCTCTTCCCCAAAGATACCCTCATGGACCTGTATGTCTATATCTCCCAGGATGAGGTCTTTTCTGACTTCAACAACACCGAAGCCCTGTTCTGGTTCCACAGAGACCTGGTCTATGGAGACTGGGCCACAGGGGAGGATGGCGATGGCTGCTATGAGCAGTACAAGGAGATGGCGATCCCAGAGCCTGTGCAGCACAATGGTTCCCTTTACATACACGTCTACTTCACTAAAAGTGGATTCCACCCAGACCCGAAATGCAAGGCGCTGTATCGTAGACCGGCGACTGTCCATTCGACAAGAATGCTGAATAAATACAAGCGTAGAAAGTTCACGAAGACCAAGAATCTACTCACAGGAGAGACGGAAGCAGATCCCGAAGTGATCAGGCGGTCAGAGAGCCATGGTCCTGTAGAGATCATCTCTCACTGGCACCCCAACCTCACCATCAACATGGTGGATGACCACACAGCCTGGGTGAAGGGCTTGGTCCACCACTTGACCAACATGTTAAGTTTGAGGCTGCGAGCGGGGACTACTACCCCATTGTGTTCTTCAATGATTACTGGAACCTCCAGAAGGACTACTATCCTGTCAACGACACCCTGAAGACAGTGCCACTGCGCCTCTCCTACTGCCCGCTGTCCCTGTGGCGCTGGTTGCTGTATGCGGACCAGAATGCCAGCTGCTCGCCGTGGAATTTCTTACCTGAAGACACCTTCAAGGTGGCCCCTTACCTCTGGGGAGTGACACTTGTTGTCTCCATTGGACACGGTATCTTTGAGTTCCTGGCCTTCAAAAATGATATCCAGTTCTGGAATAGCCGTCAATCTCTGGAAGGCCAGCTGTCGGTGCGCTCCGTCGTCTTCAGTGTTTTCCAGTCCCTGGTAGTGTTGCTCTACATACTTGACAACGTGACCAACGTTGTTGTCCAGGTCAGCGTCTTCGTCGGCCTCCTAATGGACTTCTTCTGGAACATTACCAAGGTTATGGATGTCACGTTGGACAGAGAGAACAAAATCTTTGGGCTAATCCCACGACTGGTATTCAAAGACAAGTCCACATATGTTCAGTCCTCGACTAAAATCCATGATGACATGGCCTTCAGGTACCTGTCATGGCTGCTGTATCCTCTGTTTGGCTGCTATGCCATCTACAGTTTACTTTATGTGGAGCACAAAGGATGGTACTCATGGGTACTCGGTATGCTCTATGGCTTCTCGTTAACATTTGGTTTCATAACAATGACGCCACAGTTGTTCATCAACTACGAGATGAAGTCGGTGGCTCACCTCCCATGGAGGATGCTCACCTACAAGGCACTCTGCACTCTCATTGATGACCCTTTCTCATCGAGATGCCCAAGATGTGCAGGATAGGATGCCTCAGAGATGATGTGGTGTTCTTGGTCTACCTGTACCAGCGCTGGATCTATCGGGTGGATCCCAACCGGATGAACGAGTTTGACACTAGCGGAGCAGACCCTTCCAAGGACACCACAGAGCAGGCAGAGACCACCACTCCTCCTCCTCCTCCACTCGCCATCACAGACAAAGCAGAGGAGGAGAAGAAGAATGATTAACACATGTATCTTGTATCTTTTTTGTTTAATCAATGTATTTTACCCATTGAACTGACTAATAGTAATTTTCTAAAGTCTACCACAACATGAGTGGCTACAGTAGACTTTGGATAGGTTGGAGATGCATTGGAGATGCTGAGAGCACATCATGAGTATCTCCTGGATATTCATGCCCCGCTCCTTAGCAATGTCCATACAATGCCTCTGCCCTCTGCCATGTATTTGGACGAAACTAACTTCTTGTTCTGTTACGGTTGTTTATTTCATGTTTTGGGTTTTATTTAGAAAATAAGCTAATTCATTGTTTCCTATGGCAAGTAGTGTCTCTTTAAGAAATACAGGAAGTAGGCTTTCAGTTTTGTCATGTGACACACATCATGTGACCTTTCAGGAAGTGCATTAGATTTTCATTGCAAACTATTCATGACACATGTATATTGTATCTGCAAACATCTGCTCTAATGTTCTCCCAGTTGTAGCATCGTTGGTATGTATTGTAACCTTAATCTTTGCAGTTCATTATTTTCTGTATGGAAGTACGTTTTGTCAAGTTTGGCCTGTGTGTTGAAACACACAGGCCCTCGACTTGTACCAATTTCTTTATTTTGGCCCACTGTGTATTTGAGTTTGACATCCCTAGGTTCTTCTTCACCTTCTTCACCTTCTTCTTCCAAACAAACAAACAAACAGACAATACTGATAGCCATGTGAGAGTGCGGACTATTTAGCCAAAACAAACTCGGGGACATCAGGATCTGGAGCTCTGTAGTGTTACTAGCTTTGCTTGAAAATAAATAAAAATAAAAAGGTGTAGGCCTATCGACACATTTTCGTATTCAAACCGATATTGCACAATGTAAGGATATATGCCTTAATGCACCATTGGTCGCCTAGCATTGGTCCGACGGTGCAAATGATATTAGTCTAACTGCTAACTGCTCGATGGGGCTTTTTCTTTTTGTAATAATCACATTATTTTGGCTTTATTATTGTTGTCATATGCTGATGTTGCTATTGCAGCTATAGGCCTAGTAATTATTCATGGAGATTTTATTCTAACATTAACTAACATATAACATAACCGGTAACATTCTATTGAAGATGCATAGATACAGTGATAAGTGAAGGTGAGTGCCCATTATACAACATTGATCACATAAAAACACATTAATTTACAAGCTGGTTTTTGCAACAACATAATTGATTACGGTATATAATTGACCAACTAACAGGGTATAAAATCTACCGCATGAAACTCCTTTGAACAAAAAAAATCACACCCTTGTGAAGTGAGGGGCGCTCTTATCATCGCACATCATCTCATTCCATCCAATCACAATTTGCGTCCTCACTTTTTGTCTTCAATGTTAAGTTAAGCATTCATTTCGCAGCATAGATCTTAATGTAAGGCGTCATACAAATACAGGCAACAGCAAGAGTACAATTAAAATAAATGTAAAAACCAAAAAAAAAAGAAGCTCTGAAATATATTTCAAAGTCACTTCTATGGAGGATCACAGTGAGCCCCTCCACTCCCTGCTGGATATTTACAATTTACACAATTTAGGCATTTAGCAGATGCTCTTAATCCATAGCGATTTACATTAAGCAAGAACAAAAAAATAACATGGCAATACATCGAAAAAAGTAGTTCTCATGAATCATACGTAAGCTAAGAACGTAACAGTGGAATATAATGAAACTAACTATGCATACATACTTTAGTGCTGTTTACATAAAATGCTATTATAGTGCTATGTCATGACCAGAGCCAAGCACCACCCCGGGAAACACCATTGTCTGGGCTTAATGGTCACGTGGTTTGTGACCATGTGTAATAAATATAATAAAACTAAATAGCAAACAAAAAAAAGGTGTATTGGCACTAGTATTTACAGAGTTATTTGTATATAATATATTTATTCCTCAAACCAATATTGCACAAGGTATTTGGTTATGCCTTTTTTTTTAATATTCAATAACGTAGACCCTCTCCCTATTGCGGCTAGGCCAATAGTATAAATCACTCACAGGGTATAATTATGTTTCTTGTTATTATCTTAGCGTTATGATTATTATTGTCACATCGATGTTGCTATAATTGCAACCGTTCATGGGGCTTTTTCTGTCCTATTAACTCGGCTTCATCAGTAGTTATAGTATTGTGATGTTCTCTCATGAAAATGATAGCAATAAAAAAAATGAAAAAAATAAACAAATAAAAAATACATACAAACACAAACGTTCAAATAAAAATAAAATGAAATAAAAAAATGCATATGCCTATACAGAATATAAAAAAGAAGGTGAACTACAGTTGCTTACTGAAACAATGATCAGTAAGTAAGTAACAAGATCAAGCACTGAATCGGGTCAAAACACAATTAATTCACAAGCTTGTTTCAGTAGCAACGGCTGGTGGAGATTTCCTGTCTCGAAGCCTGCGACTCAAAGCTCAACGATAGACAGACCAATAGACCTGTATTGATCCCACAGGGAGGAAATCCAGTCACCAGAGGCAGCACGGCAGTTTGTTAGTACAGATACAGATAAAGTGGGGGGGGGGGGGGGGGGGGAGTAAAGTACTGTAGGCTACAGCTAGGAGTAGCGACCCGATAACTAAAGATCAACAATGAAGAACAATATCAGAAAATCACTATCGGGAGCAGACGACGATGAAGAGACTATCAGATCAAATCACTATCAGGAGCAGACGACTGTATATCGACGATGAAGAGACTCTCGAAGAGCTCGATCGTACGACAGCGTACACCAGAGGGAGCATGGTATGCGACAGCGTACACCAGAGGGAGCATCCTGCACTGCGCTATGCACAAAGGAGAACGGTCACAGTTGACGCCAATAAAACAATACAGCATCTATGAAGAATGGAATTCAATGATAACAATAGAACAATACAGTATCTACGAAAAATAGAATACAACGATTACAATAAAACTATCATTAGTCAGAAATGTAAACGGCACGTGGTACAGTCGGACATTAAGGCTAAAAAGATAACGCAAAAATAGTCCTGGGGACTCGTTTCCATTGTGGTCCTATATGTATTAAATTCATCAACATGGCTAGCCTACTACGCTGGTAACAATAAAAATTATCCGCAAAGAATAAGACTACAATCCTAGCAGTAAAACAATACAGTATCTCAGAAGCATGGAATATGATGATAATAACAGTAAAACAATACAGTATCCATGGAGAACAGAATACGACGATAACAATAAAAACGATATCTAAGAATGTCAGTCAGTGTCAGTACAGTATTTTCCATCAAGAGCTTATTTCCAGCGGCTTTACGCGCCATACACATGGACAACGGGAGAAGAAAGCAAAAGACTAAAATACATAAACAAACGAAATAAAACTAATGGTGTTTCGGCAGGTCTGGTTCTGTAGTCATTGCTGTACAGATTGCTCAAACCAAATATATACAATATTAATCGCCTCATAGCCTTCTATAATCAGACACCAATATAAGGCCTCCCTATTGCTGCTGTAGTAATCCCTCCATGCCTCTCATCTTATTATCTTAGCTTTGTCGTCGTGGTTATAATATTAATAATAGTAATATATATAGTGATAATAATAGTAAATAGTTGTTAACAATACTTGAAACATTGAAATGAAAATACATATAGTGCAAAATATTAGGTCCTACTCATGGTCGCGCCTTTTATGGCCCATGAATCACGTTATTGGGCCATAACGTTGGACATAGCTTCTCCCCATCTTGGATCTAACTCTCCAACATCTAACTGGTCCGTCCTCCTCCATTCGACCCACGCGCACCTTGCCTGGTTAGTCCAGGAACGAGCCTGGTTCCTTCAGGTTCGTTGGTTTTCGCGTAAAACGTTTCATTCTGAACAACTGATCGAGTCGATGTGTGTGTGTGTGTGTGTTTCCTGTTGCCTCTCGTGTGGTTTGAGGGTTGCTTTCAGGTTAGTGGAGCATCTGGTTAGCCCTCCGTCTTCATTGTCCGTAAAGCCTGGGTAAGATGTTCCATGTTCCCAGATGATTTTGTAATTATTCATATTCCGTGTACCGTCTTTCATCTTTCTGTCGTGGGTGATGTCGTCTCCGTCCGAAGATGTCCGAAGATCTCCGAAGATCTCATGTGTCGCCTTTTCCTTCTTCATGATGATGAACACTACTTTTATTGTTATATTATCATGACTTTCATTAACATTTAACATTTAATCATTAACATCGTTACTATTATGTGTTGCATACCTTATTGTGTAGCCTATTATGTATTTAATTTTATGGTGCACTAATTTATAAAACCAAAAGTGCAGCAAACATGGGTGCAGGATTTTGGAAACATTGCATCAATTGCACCAATCAACCGGAACATTGCAAGACATTTGCTTCGCTTTGTTGCTCAAACTAAACGCAGGGATTTTCAGTCAAAGTCTTCTTCCTCTTCGCCACCCTCTCCCTCGTCCTCAGGGGAAGCGTCTTGGTATTGTTGGAACTCGGACACCAGGTCGTTCATGTTGCTCTCCGCCTCCGTGAACTCCATCTCGTCCATGCCCTCGCCGGTGTACCAGTGGAGGTAGGCCTTGCGGCGGAACATGGCCGTGAACTGGTCCGAGAGGCGTTTGAACACCTCCTGGATGGCCGTGCTGTTGCCGATGAAGGTGGAGGCCATCTTGAGGCCGCGGGGCGGGATGTCGCAGACGGCCGTCTTGGCGTTGTTTGGGATCCACTCCACGAAGTAGCTGCTGTTCTTGTTCTGCACTTTAGTAATTTCGGACTCGACCTCCTTCATGGACATGCGTCCTCGGAACATGGTGGCGACGGTCAGGTATTTTCCGTGGCGCGGATCACAGGCGGCCATCATGTTCTTGGCATCAAACATCTGCTGGATCAGCTGTGGCACGGTGAGCTGCACGTACTGCTGGCTGCCTCGGCTGGTGAGCGGAGCGAATCCAAGTAGGAAGAAATGCAGCCTGGGGAAAGGAATCATGTTTACAGCCAGCTTCCTCAGGTCGGCGTTGAGCTGCCCGGGGAAGCGCAGACAGGTGGTCACTCCGCTCATGGTGGCAGAGACCAGGTGGTTGAGGTCTCCGTAGGTGGGCGTGGTGAGCTTGAGGGTGCGGAAGCAGATGTCGTACAGGGCCTCGTTGTCGATGCAGAACGTCTCGTCTGTGTTCTCGACCAGCTGGTGGACGGACAGCGTGGCGTTGTAAGGCTCCACCACCACGTCCGACACCTTAGGAGAAGGCACAACGCTGAAAGTGTTCATGATCCTGTCCGGGTATTCCTCTCGGATCTTGCTGATCAGCAGAGTACCCATTCCTGACCCGGTTCCACCTCCCAGGGAGTGGGTCATCTGGAAACCCTGGAGGCAGTCACAGTTCTCTGCCTCCTTCCTCAAGACATCCAGGACAGAGTCCACCAGCTCTGCTCCCTCAGTGTAGTGGCCCTTAGCCCAGTTGTTACCAGCGCCGGTCTGGCCAAAGACAAAGTTATCTGGTCTGAAGATCTGACCAAAAGGACTAGACCTCACGGTGTCCATGGTCCCTGGTTCCAAGTCCAACAGGACGGCCCGAGGAACATACTTTCCACTTGTCGCGTGGTTGTAGTAGACGTTGATTCTTTCCAGCTGTAGATCGCTGTCCCCGTTGTATGTCCCGGTGGGGTCGACCCCATGCTCGTCACTTATGACCTCCCAAAACTTAGCGCCAATTTGATTGCCGCATTGGCCAGCCTGCATGCTCACGATTTCCCTCATTCTGTCTATAGGTATGTCTCTCTCAGTCTCTCACTGTTATGTTTAGATACCTAGATGACTTGACTATTGAAAACTAAGGTTAAAGAAATATAATGCCATTTTGGCGCTGCTACACCTTATATCACTGACCAGTCTGACGTCACACACACAAAATAAACATTACTACGTCAGTTGCTCTCGCTCTTTGAGCGATTGGTTCTGGCTCACCTGAACCCACGGCTTAGGGACTACTCAGACCCGCCTGGGTTTGCAGTAGCAGGTGAACATCATCTTCCTGCTTAACAGGGCCTTCACTGACCTTGACACCGAGGGCAACAACGGAAGAATCATGTAGTTCAACGTTTCCAGCTCCTTGAACACCATCCAGCCGCAACGGTTAGCTGAGAAGCTCACTGCGTCGCAGTAGGCCATATACATGAGGTATGCGGTCAAGCCTAGCCTTGGCTCAGGGAGGAGGACGCCCCTGCCATGCAGTTGAAGGTGGATGGATGGATTCATTCATTCATTCATTCATTCATTTCAATATTATTATTATATTATTAATTTGTTTATTCATTCACACATTTCAGGGGCCAAGCCTGAAGGGGTGATTGGCTCCTATATTGTTTTTTTACCGTTTTTTCTTCTTCCACGAAAATTGGGCAATACGTTAGAGGGTCATGGGAAACGGTCAAGGACTGAAGCTCACAGTCATTGGTCAAAGGACCTCTGACCTTTAGATCTCCCAATTATTGCGAATGCACTGAGCGATTATACTATAGAAGCCTGCCTAGCTTCGATCCACTATTCACACCTGGGATTATCGTATAGGTTAACGACTCACCCTTGAAATCGCTTTTCCATTCATTTGTGCAGAAGACTCTGGACCTGCTAATGCATGCTAATACATGCTAATGCTGCGGGAGTACAGCGTTGACAGACAACGCCTTCAGTCAATCAGTCAGTAACAAAAAAGCTGACGTCATCTCCAGTCTCTACTTCCTCTCAAGTTTGGTCATCTGTGTTTCTATGGCTTATTGTGCATATTGCGTATAGCTTTTTTTTCTTCTTAACTATTATTAGTCAGAAATGTAAACGGCACATGGTACAGTTGGACATTAAGGCTAAAAAGATAACGCAAAAAAATAGTCCTGGAGACTCGTTTCCATTGTGGTCCTATATGTATTAAAATCATCAACATGGCTAGCCTACTACGCTGGTAACAATAAAAATTATCCGCAAAGAATAAGACTACAATCCTAGCAGTAAAACAATACAGTATCTCAGAAGCATGGAATATGATGATAATAACAGTAAAACAATACAGTATCCATGGAGAACAGAATACGACGATAACAATAAAAACGATATCTAAGAATGTCAGTCAGTGTCGGTACAGTATTTTTCATCAAGAGCTTATTTCCAGCGGCTTTGCGCGCCATACACAAGGACATGGACAATAAAATACAAAAACAAACTAAATAAAAACTAAAAGGTGTTTCGGCAGGTCTGGTTCTATAGTCATTCCTGTACAAATATATACAATAATGACAAAAGGTTATGCCTCACAGCCTTCTATAATCAGACACTAATATAAGCCCTCCCTATTGCTGCTGTGCTAATCCCTCGATGCCTCTCATCTTATTATTATTGTCGTAGTTCTTCATCGCGGGGTTTCTTCTCATTATTATCTTGGCTATATTATTGTCATGTTGTCCTCTCGTGCAAAAATATAATAATAAATATAATAATACTAGTAGTAATAATAATAATAATAAAATAATAATAGTAATATATATAGTGATAATATTAGTAAATAGTTGTTAACAATACTTGAAACATTGAAATGAAAATACATAATAATAATAGTCAATAGTTGTTAACAATACTTGAAACATTGAAATGAAAATACATATAGTGCAAAATATTAGGTTCTACTCATGGTCACGCCTTTTATGGCCCATGAATCACGTTATTGGGCCATAACGTTGGACATAGCTTCTCCCCATCTTGGACCTAACTCTCCAACATCTAACTGGTCCAGATGCTCCAGGTAACGAAGACGTCCTTCACTCACCGTCCTCCTCCATTCGACCCACGCGCACCTTGCCTGGTTAGTCCAGGAACGAGCCTGGTTCCTTCAGGTTCGTTGGTTTTCGCGTAAAACGTTTCGTTCTGAACAACTGATCGAGTCGGTGTGTGTGTGTGTGTGTGTGTGTTTCCTGTTGTCTCTCGTGTGGTTTGAGGGTTGCTTTCAGGTTAGTGGAGCATCTGTTTAGATGTTGTGTCAGCCCTCCGTCTTCATTGTCCGTAAAGCCTGGGTAAGATGTTCCTGGGTAAGCCTGGATGAGATGTAAGTCTGTCTGTAGCTGTCTTTCATCTTTCTGTCGTGGGTGATATCGTCTCAGTCCGAAGATGTCCGAAGATCTTCCGAAGATCTCACGTGTCGCCTTTTCCTTCTTCATGATGATGAACACTACTTTTATTGTTATATTATCATGACTTTCATTAACATTTAACATTTAATCATTAACATCGTTACTATTATGTGTTGCATACCTTATTGTGTAGCCTATTATGTATTTAATTTTATGGTGCACTAATTTATAAAACCAAAAGGTGCAGCAACAAGGGTGCAGGATTTTGGAAACATTGCATCAATTGCACCAATCAACCGGAACATTGCAAGACATTTGCTTCGCTTTGTTGCTCAAACTAAACGCAGGGATTTTCAGTCAAAGTCTTCTTCCTCTTCGCCACCCTCTCCCTCGTCCTCAGGGGAGGCGTCTTGGTATTGTTGGAACTCGGACACCAGGTCGTTCATGTTGCTCTCGGCCTCCGTGAACTCCATCTCGTCCATGCCCTCGCCCGTGTACCAGTGGAGGTAGGCCTTGCGGCGGAACATGGCCGTGAACTGGTCCGAGAGGCGTTTGAACAACTCCTGGATGGCCGTGCTGTTGCCGATGAAGGTGGAGGACATCTTGAGGCCGCGGGGCGGGATGTCGCAGACGGCCGTCTTGGCGTTGTTTGGGATCCACTCCACGAAGTAGCTGCTGTTCTTGTTCTGCACTTTGGTAATTTCGGACTCGACCTCCTTCATGGACATGCGTCCTCGGAACATGGTGGCGACGGTCAGGTATTTTCCGTGGCGCGGATCACAGGCGGCCATCATGTTCTTGGCATCAAACATCTGCTGGATCAGCTGTGGCACGGTGAGCTGCACGTACTGCTGGCTGCCTCGGCTGGTGAGCGGAGCGAATCCAAGGAGGAAGAAATGCAGCCTGGGGAAAGGAATCATGTTTACAGCCAGCTTCCTCAGGTCGGCGTTGAGCTGCCCGGGGAAGCGCAGACAGGTGGTCACTCCGCTCATGGTGGCAGAGACCAGGTGGTTGAGGTCTCCGTAGGTGGGCGTGGTGAGCTTCAGGGTGCGGAAGCAGATGTCGTACAGCGCCTCGTTGTCGATGCAGAACGTCTCGTCTGTGTTCTCGACCAGCTGGTGGACGGACAGCGTGGCGTTGTAAGGCTCCACCACCACGTCCGACACCTTAGGAGAAGGCACAACGCTGAAAGTGTTCATGATCCTGTCCGGGTATTCCTCTCGGATCTTGCTGATCAGCAGAGTACCCATTCCTGACCCGGTTCCACCTCCCAGGGAGTGGGTCATCTGGAAACCCTGGAGGCAGTCACAGTTCTCTGCCTCCTTCCTCAAGACATCCAGGACAGAGTCCACCAGCTCTGCTCCCTCAGTGTAGTGGCCCTTAGCCCAGTTGTTACCAGCGCCGGTCTGGCCAAAGACAAAGTTATCTGGTCTGAAGATCTGACCAAAAGGACTAGACCTCACGGTGTCCATGGTCCCTGGTTCCAAGTCCAACAGGACGGCCCGAGGAACATACTTTCCACTTGTCGCGTGGTTGTAGTAGACGTTGATTCTTTCCAGCTGCAGATCGCTGTCCCCGTTGTATGTCCCGGTGGGGTCGACCCCATGTTCGTCACTTATGACCTCCCAAAACTTAGCGCCAATTTGATTGCCGCATTGGCCCGCCTGCATGCTCACGATTTCCCTCATTCTGTCTATAGGTATGTCTCTCTCAGTCTCTCACTGTTATGTTTAGATACCTAGATCACTTGACTACTCAAAACTAAGGTTAAAGAAATATAATGCCATGTTGGCGCTTCAACACCTTATATCACTGACCACGTTTCTGAGTCTGACGTCACACTCACAAAATAAACATTAATGTGTGACGTCAGTTGCTCTCGCTCTTTGAGCGATTGGTTCTGGCTCACCTGAACCCACGGCTTAGGGACTACTCAGACCCGCCTGGGTTTGCAGTAGCAGGTGAACATCATCTTCCTGCTTAACAGGGCCTTCTTGTGCATATTGCGTACAGCTTTTTTCTTCTATATCTTGTGTTTATTTTGTGTGTGACGTCAGACCTGGTACGGTATGTAAGTGGTTGTAGTGTGAGAATTCATTCATAATTATTCTTGTGCACTGTTTAGTTTAGACTTTAACATAGTTAAATACAATATAGTTAGAGGTTTTGGACTTCAAGGAAAATGAGGGAAATCGTGAGCATGCAGGCGGGCCAGTGCGGCAATCAAATAGGCGCTAAGTTTTGGGAGGTCATAAGTGACGAGCACGGGGTCGACCCCACCGGGACATACAACGGGGACAGCGATCTACAGCTGGAAAGAATCAACGTCTACTACACCCACGCGACAAGTGGAAAGTATGTTCCTCGGTCCGTCCTGTTGGACTTGGAACCAGGGACCATGGACACCGTGAGGTCTAGTCCTTTTGGTCAGATCTTCAGACCAGATAACTTTGTCTTTGGCCAGACCGGCGCTGGTAACAACTGGGCTAAGGGCCACTACACTGAGGGAGCAGAGCTGGTGGACTCTGTCCTGGATATCTTGAGGAAGGAGGCAGAGAACTGTGACTGCCTCCAGGGTTTCCAGATGACCCACTCTCTGGGAGGTGGAACCGGGTCAGGAATGGGTACTCTGCTGATCAGCAAGATCCGAGAGGAATACCCGGACAGGATCATGAACACTTTCAGCACTGTTCCTTCTCCTAAGGTGTCGGACGTGGTGGTGGAGCCTTACAACGCCACGCTGTCCGTCCACCAGCTGGTCGAGAACACAGACGAGACGTTCTGCATCGACAACGAGGCGCTGTACGACATCTGCTTCCGCACCCTGAAGCTCACCACGCCCACCTACGGAGACCTCAACCACCTGGTCTCTGCCACCATGAGCGGAGTGACCACCTGTCTGCGCTTCCCCGGGCAGCTCAACGCCGACCTAAGGAAGCTGGCTGTAAACATGATTCCTTTCCCCAGGCTGCATTTCTTCCTACTTGGATTCGCTCCGCTCACCAGCCGAGGCAGCCAGCAGTACGTGCAGCTCACCGTGCCACAGCTGATCCAGCAGATGTTTGATGCCAAGAACATGATGGCCGCCTGTGATCCGCGCCACGGAAAATACCTGACCGTCGCCACCATGTTCCGAGGACGCATGTCCATGAAGGAGGTCGAGTCCGAAATTACCAAAGTGCAGAACAAGAACAGCAGCTACTTTGTGGAGTGGATCCCCAGCAACGTCAAGACGGCCGTCTGCGACATCCCGCCCCGCGGAATCAAGATGTCCTCCACCTTCATCGGCAACAGCACGGCCATCCAGGAGGTGTTCAAACGCCTCTCGGACCAGTTCACGGCCATGTTCCGCCGCAAGGCCTACCTCCACTGGTACACGGGCGAGGGCATGGACGAGATGGAGTTCACGGAGGCCGAGAGCAACATGAACGACCTGGTGTCCGAGTTCCAACAATACCAAGACGCTTCCCCTGAGGAGGAAGGAGAGGGTGGCGAAGAGGAAGAAGAGTTTGACTGAAAATCCCTGCGTTTAGTTTGAGCAACAAAGCGAAGCAAATGTCTTGCAATGTTCCGGTTGATTGGTGCAATTGATGCAATGGTTCGAAAACCCTTGCTTTATGAATTCATTGACCATAATATAAAACAATCTAATATTATATATTACATTATATGGGTTGTACGGTCGTTATTGATTCCGTGGGTGAAATTCAATTGAAATTATGAATAACACGAATAGAATAATAATGATAATGACAATAATAAAAATAATAAATAAAATATAATATAATACAATAATAATAATAATATCAGCACGAAGAAAGTAAAGGTGAATAAAGGAGTGATCTCCAGAATGACGCATACAGAAAGACGACGACTACAGGCTTACACAGAACGTGACATCTTTTTTAGAAGATCAGCACGGGGAACATGTCTCGTTGAAGATGGCCACCAAAGTAAGACCCGATGAACGCCCCGTGGAACATCTTACCACCGGCTTTACAGACACTGACTGAACAACACTTGAGACGAAGACAATTAAAGGCCACTTGGGAGCAAGAACAGGTCAACACCAAGAGGAGGTGTTGCACCGGTGCCGCGTCATTAGTCAGAAGGTTCATTGTTCCGACATTTCTATCCCTATCTCTAACCTAAACATAACCGCAAGCACGGGAGCAGTGCCTGTTCGCCAACCTTAATGCATGTTCGGACTATAACGGGACTTCGGATCTATGGGCAGTTTCCGTTGCACCAGCCGCCGCAGGATGAGGAGATGATTAAGGTCAGAGAGAAGACGGAGGGCCGACACAACATCTAACCGGATAGGATATGCTCCACTAAACCTGAAACAGATGAAGCTACTGACTCCGCAACTTCTGGACCAGAATACCTGAAGGCCTCAGACCACACAGGAGAATACAGAAACACAGACACAACACATCACCTAGAGGTGACTGCGTACTAAAGGCCTATTCATAGTCTGGATTTGGTGACCACCGCTCCAGTGGTGAGCTGACCACCGGAGCTGAAATAACGCTGAGCGGTGGTGAGTAAAAACAGAGAGAAGGGCTGGAGCGGTGGCGGTGGTTTGCGCTTCACCGCGGCTCGTGACGTCATGTTGTAGTTCGGTGGTCACCTCACCACCGAACATCCAGACTATGTACTGTATGAGCCTTAAGACCTGCTTATTTCTCCTCTTGTGTGTTTTGTTTGTCAGCGACAGTGGATCCCCCCAACAACGCCAAGAGGGCCTAAAGACGTCTTCCACCTTCATCATCGGTGGACACAAAACTCGGTAAATGATATGCGATGGGGTAAATAAATGCACTAAATAGCTACAAGACACAATGATAATGGACGCCTTTGGAGCGTATACGCAGTATACGTACTCTACACTCACAATAATATTTCTGCGATAATATTTCTTTTGAATCTATCGTCTCTATTGACAAAATGTGAAGTAGGTTATAGTACGTACTGTACTCCTTTTTATGTATTTTTATCTTTATTGTAGGGTGTACTTTTTCCCTCTAGCCTATTTTTATTTATCTTGTGCTGTTAAACTAGCCTTGGAGACCGTTTTGTTTGGGGGCATCATAATATAGACATTTAAAGATTTTTTTTAGGAATTTACACATTATGGTCAGTAGATTCTAGATTTTTTACATTGTTACAGACTTGGAGGCATTTGGTTTAGATTTGATGAAATAGTGTTGACTATGAAATCCCCGACAGCCGTTGCTTTTAAAACAAGCTTTTACATTATTTGTGTGTTTTTTACTTCACTCAATGCCATGTCTTAAATGGGCAGCGTCTTGCTGGGCATTCTGTTTCAGTACAAGGTGCATCTGTAGTTCACCTTCACTTATCACGGTTTCACCTTTATTCATTTTCATTAGGATATTTATTTTAGTTTTTATTATTACATTTTTCACGAGAGGACAACGTTTACATATCAACAATAACAATAATACAGCCACGATGAGTGATTCATTACTATAGCGAGGAGAGAGAGGGGTGGATTAGTGATCTGTAAATAAACTACAGTACTGTTTTTATTTAGTTTTATTTATTTATATTTTAGTTAATTTCCTCTCTTTTCCTATCTTCCGTGTCCTTGTTTGCAGCTGAAACGGTGACCAGAAAGGATCTCTTGGTGACAAAACTGTACATAACTGATCAATCGACTTTGCGGTTTCTCTGTAATGACACGCCGATGTTGACTGTACTATGACTGCATAGTACTCATTTTGTTCACAGTCCAGGACGCTGCTTTTGGAGTATTCTGTTTCTGTTGTCTGATATTGTTCTTCATTGTTGATCTTTGAAGTTTGTCGGGTCGCTATACGCCTATAGCTGAACCCATACAGTACTTTACTTTCCCCCTGTATCTGTAGTATAACTGCTGTGCTGGCTCCGGTCACTGGACTTCCTCCGGTGGGATCAATGAAGGAAGGCGTCACTCTTTGAGTCGCAGGCTTTGAGACCCCTTCCAGAGCTCGCCCGTCCACTCGGCCACAAACAGTCCCTGTTATGTATTAATTAAACAGGGCTCGACTCGTAAGTGTCAGAGTTGTATGACTTCAAGGTATTTTATATGTAGTATTATAGATACTTTTCAATTTTAGCTATCATAACATGTTTGTTTAAACTTTTGTTTAAACTTTTTTTGTTGTAGCATCATTTCACCTGTCTCTTATACACATTTAACTGATTTAGGGAGATATATGCTCAAGAATTCTATGTATTTCATCCAAACAGAAAGGTCCTATCCTATCTGATTGTATTACACAACGTCAAACGATCCATCACCGACATTGCAGCTGTACGGAAAAGCTTGAATTATCCTCTTTCTATCCTCTAAAGTGTTTGTTTCATGAAAGTCCACCGTGGACATGTTATGAGCTATACTTTGTGTCCTTGCAGGTGATTTTTTTTCTAAAGGCCTATTCATAGTCTGGATTTTCGGTGGTGAGGTGACCACCGCTCCGGTGGTGAGGTGACCACCGCTCCGGTGGTGAGGTGACCACCGCTCCGGTGGTGAGGTGACCACCGCTCCGGTGGTGAGGTGACCACCGCTTCGGTGGTGAGCTGACCACCGCTCCGGTGGTGAGGTGACCACCGGAGCTGAAATAACGTTGAGCGGTGGTGAGTAAAAACAGAGAGAAGGGCTGGAGCGGTGGCGGTGGTTTTCTCTTCACCGCGGCTCGTGACGTCATGTTGTAGTTCGGAGGTCACCCCACCACCGTAAATCCAGACTATGTATGAGCCTTAAGTGTTGCAGTTTGGAAGTGCTCGTTAGATATCACTCAACTGTCCTGCGTAACACCTGTTTTGAATTTGTACATTAATGCAGGAGGCAGCAGGACGTTGCTTTACTGAAAACGAGTGCTTCCAAACACTGATGGAAAGATGGCTGCAAATGGTCAATATAAGGCCTACATATGCATTTCTATTTGAATGCCTAATTCTAGTTTTTCTTTGTTTCATTCGTGAAAGGCCAACAACAATGTAGAGGAGGGGGCATCTATGACAAAGATCAAGGGCACTATGGATGATGGCACAGGGATGAAGGTAGATGCATGGCCAGTGTGTTTTGGTGTGGTGTTCTCCTTTAATAATGCTACAAAAAAAACTCATAGCAGTAATAGCAACCTTCCCTTTTTACCTCCTTTATGATGAAATCCTGTTCTGTTCTTTGACTATATGGAAGTGTCTATTTGTACGTCTCTAAATGTTTTGATGAATTGAACATGGTGGACCCTCTTGTAAACAAGTGTAATGCTTAATTGGGTCGTCCACTCACAGTTAACAGTCTTTGTATTGAGTTTGTGCTTAAAATGTACTGTAATTCTGCAAACTGTTAATCAATATTTCAATCAATAAATCAATCAAACAAACAACAAAATAACAATAATAAAGATAATAAAAGCCCTGTGAGGGATTACTATAGCAGCAAGAAATAGTCCCGATTTCCCAACAGTTCCGGTTAAAGTTAGGGTCAGAGTTCAGAACAATGGTACTTTTGACCCGTACGGGACATCCATCAGGCTAATGGCATCATACTGTAGCACCTGGAGCAGCTTAGCGTCTGGATTACGTGTGCAACAACAAGGCATAACCCCATTTATACAAATACTACCTACTGTACTTACTGTACTGCCCTTTATGCCAGCTGAGGGGCAGCGACAAATAATAATAATAATAATAATAAAACTTTATTTGTATAGCAACTTTCATTCAAGATTGATTCAAGATTGCTTTATTTTGTCATTATTTCCAACTGTAGCAGCAGAAAAAAACGAAATTACGTTCCTCCTAGTTAAAAAGACAACACAGGCTCATACAATAATAAATATATCAGTGCAAGACGATACTCTGAGTATAAATAAGTCCCAAAAACTACAGGAATCCATAAAAAAGATAAATATTTTCATCACATGAAATGCAGCTAAAAAGTGCTTTACAGAGCAATGGAGAAAAAAAAGAAGAAAAGCAAGGCATGAACATTAAAAAACAAGCAGTAATGCAATACAGTGAGGACATGAATAACAAAAATGTAAAAGATCAATTAAAAGCAAGGGTGTAGAAGTGGGTCTTGAGCTGTGCTTTAAAAATGTCTACAGAGGCTGCCTGTCGAAGGTACGCTCGAGAACTGAAGCTCACAGTCGTTCATTCGTCAATTGACCTCTGACCTTTAAGTTCTCCCAATGAGTCAATTATATGGTTATATGGTTTGCTCGATCTTGACGACGTTTAAAAAGCGACGTCAAGGAATTTCGTAGCCTGGCTTAACCACTTTTGATTGATTGATTGAAATGTTGATTAACAGTTTGCAGAATTACAGTACATTTCAAGCACAAATTCAATACAAAGACTGTTAACTGTGAGTGGACGACCCAATTAAGCATTACACTTGTTTACAACAGGGTCCACCATGTTCAATTCATCAAAACATTTAGAGATGTACAAATAGACACTTTTATATAGTTAAAGAACAGAACATAGGAATTCATCATAAAGGAAGCAAAAAGGGAAAAGAAAAATATACAGTGAGGGGAAAAAGGGGGGTGGGGGATTCAGATTTTACGGGGGCCAGTTTCGAATTGCAGCCATCCGTAGGTGCCCTTTGAGAGCGGTTTTGAAGGAGTCAAGGGATTCATGTCTTAATGACTGTTGGTAGGGCGTTCCACTCCCCCTTGAAATGGCATTTCCATTCATGTGTGCTGAGTCTGGCCCTATAGCTGCTAATGCATGATTGGCTAGTAGTGGGAGTAGTTCAGCATTGACAGACCCGAGTGGAATAGTATGAGAGTGACGACACGTCGACACTATAGCGTTGACTCCCATTGTAACAGTGGAATGCGGAAGTGCATTCTATCTCAATGGGATAGTTTCAATAATGTTTGGAACTATATAGACCAAAGGCACCCGGCTTTGCAGGGAGATCAAAGTCTGTCAACACTCTCTTACTATTCCACTCGGTGACAACCAACCCCTTCAGCCAATCAGTGTAAAATAAAGAACCTGATGTCATCTCTATGACATCGATCATATTTTATATATTTTTTTAGTTTTTATTCTTTTCAGGGAGACCTTTTCACAGCAGGTTACACTTAGACACTTAGTCATTTGAACAAAAGACAATTTAGTGTTTAAAAGTGTTTTTAAATGATTATTTTTTAAACACTCCAATAAATCGTCTTTTGTTCTTATCATCATACATCATCTCTTTCCGGCCAATCACAATTTGCGTCCTCACTTTTCCATCTTCACTTTTCTATCCTCACTTTTTATACGTAGGCCTACTTTGCTCAGCCAATCGAATCATCGCTACGGGGTGCTCATGGCCAATCAAATCATCATCATGGGGTAGCCTACACACAAACACACAAAGCTGGGCATATATAGGAGGCCAGGGGCGGGGCTAGCACACCCCTCAAAAAATAATAGCAATGCAGTGCATGCATGTGGCAAATGCTTTTGTTTTGTTCACATGTATATTGTATAATATATAATATAGTATAGTATGTATAGTTGACATAGATACTCCACTGTTACGTTCTTCTTATGTGCCATGCTTTTTGTTTTTGCTTAATGTAAGTCGCTCTGGATCAAGAGTGTCTGCTAAATGCCTGAATTGTAAATTGTTCTCATCTGAGGTGTAGTCATCAGCACTGATTAGCTACACCTGGCCAACAGGGCACAGTGGATGGACACTGCTGCATTAGCCCTTGTATTACATAGCCTACAGGTGTATGCAAACAAAGGCTCAACTTATGTAAATTAGATATTTATGTAGACTGTAGACATAATACTCTTTCATCATTATATAGATATGGCCACTGTTAGGTTCTTGGCTCACTGTATGATTCATGATGACTATTTTTTATGTATTTCATCATGTATTATTACCATGTTTTGTTCCTGCTTATTCCGGGATTCGAACCCTGCTTATTCTGGGATTCGGTCTCCCTCGCAATTGAAAGTCCAATATAGATCAAAGGGATATCCCTATCGCACCAGGGGAGATATTGAGTCCATCATGCAGGCAGAGGCTCTGAGTCACCCTGCTACACTTACTGTAAATCGCTGTGGATTAATTAGGAGTGTCTGCTAAATGCCTAAAATGTGTGGAATGCAGCCAGTCAGTGCCCCGTTGACCAAGAAACGAATGGTTGGTCATCTCAGCTCAGCTCATCCACCACACGCTGTCCGCCGGCGCCACCTCGTGGTTGACATGTAACATTGAGTCCATTTCATTTGGGGGTTTGTTAATGTTACCACCTCCTCCTCCTCCTCCATGCATGCAGCCGGTTCGGTTCCAGCCAGGCTCTGCTCTGCGGACGGACAGAAAGAGCAGCAGAGACTGTGAGAGGAGACGAGAGGGGGAGCAGAGAGCCGACTGAGTCGTCCCCGGCCGCGTTTCTTTCCGAGAGAGAGAGGAGAGGAAAGAAGGACGGAGGTGGAAACACATTCTAACACCATCCATGGAGGAACCGTGACTCTGCCGTCAACCGTTACAGGATAGGGGACCTCCGTCCAGAAGAAGGCTTCACTTCCCCGCAACGCGGCGCGGCGAGGCGACCCGGTGAGACATTAAAACACATCATATCGTATTTCATTCTGTCTGCTTTTCATTTGATTGAGCTAGAGAGAGAGAGAGAGAGAGACGCACGCACACACGTACGCACATAATAATAATAAGTTGTGTGTGTCTGTCTGTCTGTCTCTCTCTCTACGGCGTTTCAGTGCAGAACAGATACATTGTGTTTTACTTCCTACTGACTTTAGTGACTTTTGTTACGGTTTGTTTTATTTAGCCCTGTTGTTTTTTACCCTCCGACCTCCGTCTCACAGTCTTTTGTTTCGGCTGCTCTCTCTCTCTCTCTCTCTCTCTGTGGCGCCTCGCCGTTCCCATGGTGAAGCTACACCAGCAAGTCATTCCGTGTGTGTGTGTGTGTGTGTGTGTGTGTGTGTGCGAGCGCGTGCGTGCGAGGCTGCGAGCGTGTGTGTCTTGCTTTACATACCAGCAGCAAGTGTGTGTGTGTGTGTGTGTGTGTGTGTGTGTGTGTTGCTTATTCAGCAGTAGCAGCATGCTTTAAATAAATGGATGGATGGAAGGGTAGCAGCTATAATAACATTTAACTATATAAGATGAGTGTTTTTGTTGGCAGATAGTATGTTTATGCCATGGCATTGTGTTGTGTTAGACTAGACACCTACAACGATTGGTCTGGTTTGGCTACTGTGACTGTCTTATAAATGTTGTCTAGTAGTAAAATATTATTTACCAAATCGTGGACAACAATAATTACTTGCAGCATAGGCCTATACGCTATAATTCAGGTAGTATTATGTATACTAGAGTGCATTCACTGTTTGATCACTGCACAGTTACTTTATATGTGCACGACAAGCACACTTTGTTGTCTGTTAGAGATACACCAGTTGGTTTTCAATTATTTTCATATCAAGGTTATTTATTCTGCATTTAAGCCACGGACCACCATGACATTTAGTCTAACTCTGATCCAAGATTTAGCATATTTTGTCCCCAGGGCGGCTGTGGCTCAGGAGGTAGAGCAGGTCGCCCAGTGATCCCTATGGGTCGGCGGTTAGAATCCCAGCTCCTCCTCCTCCTCATGTCCACATGTCAAAGTGTCCTTGGGCAAGACACTGAAGCCTACATTACCTCCAATGAGTTGGTCGGTGTGAGCTCACCACCGTTGGTGTGTGAATGTGGGAAGTGAAGACGCTGGCGTAGTGAAAATGGAATTCATTGTTGTCGTTGGATAAGATTTTGCACACAATTCCATGCTGTAGGAGTGTAGGTGTAGGGTGGGCTAGCTCTGGTCCATAGCCCTAATGCGTCTCTAGGGCAGAATCATAGAAGCATTATATGGCTATGGACCAGAGCTAGCCGTAGGCTATTTTTCATTGATGCGGTACCATTCGGAGAGATAACAGGCAAACAGGCTTGATCAATTCTTCTACATTGTCTAATTGTGTAAATTAAGACGTAATGCAGATGTTTAGCAATAATGTAACTCTTGAGGACGTATAAAATGAAACAAATTGCGGACCAGGTTTCATTTTACGCTCTCAAGAGTTCAATGTGTATTATATATAAGGGTCCATTTGGTTACCAGCTCTCCATCCTTTAGCATGGGGACCACCTGGAACCCCCCCTCAAGGACCACTGGTGGTCCCCGGACCACTGGTTGAGAACCACTACTGAGTGGGCAGACAGACTGGGTACCTCCATGATGTGAAATGTACTTTTTCTTCCCAAAATGTGAAAAAGTAAAGAATAAAAGTATGATTTATTGGAAGATGGTGTGACATAATTTGAGTGTAGGAGACTGATTTGGACACGCACGCTACATCATTTATATCAGACCAAAATGTAGCCTTCTCCTTCTTGTGTAGGCGCCTTTTCGACTGGCTAAGTTGTAATTTGTAGCAATTGTTGAAATTGGCCTTGAATGTCAAACGTTAATAACGCCTGTTCAGTTTGTATTCATTCGTAGGCCTAGCCCAGGGGTGCCCAAAAGGTAGATAGTGATCTACCAGTAGATCACAAAGGCTGTGCAGGTAGAACACATGACATATGGCCCTAAAATATATATAATCTATCACTTGAATTAAGGTGATTCTATTGATTGACATAAAAAGGGCCTGTCAGCTCAAACCCACAATGCAATACATTGTTTTCAAGAGTGTTGCAAACAAACAGTCAGTAGCATCACAAAGTTACACAAGAAAACCTACCAATTCCATTTCTCCTCTCTATCTCCTCTTCCAAGTATGTCTTATGTAACCATTTCCAGCAAAGGGATAATACTTATGTTCGTCGTTAGATCTTTTTGACCCGGTCATTTTGAAGGTAGTTCTCAAATCAAAAAAGTGTGGGCACCCCTGGCCTAGCCCTAGTGCAACATCGTTAATAACGCATGTTCAGTTTGTATTCATTCGTAGGCCTAGCCCTAGTGCAACATCGGCCCCAATTAAATATAGGGGGTCTCTGTAAACGTCACAACAAACTAGCGGTGGTCTAAGGGTTAGAGGAGCACTCTTGTTGCCGAAAGTTTGCCGGTTCGACTCCCCAAGCGGGCAGGAAAAAATCTGGGTCGGGAAGTGATTGGTCATCACTCACCCAACACCGCTGAAGTGCCCTTGAGCAAGGCACTGAACCCCCAACTGCTCCAGTGGAGCTGCTTAGTGGCCAACGGTATACTGTAAGACAGTGGTTGTAGTTGTACTGTACTGTGTCTGTCTGTGTGTTTCTATGTGCAGGACGTTGTTGAAAATGAGCACTTGTGCAAGTTGTGCTGAGCTATACTAAAGTAACTAATGGAACAAAACACAGATTCACACTGAGTCCACTGAGTCCGTTTCATTCAAACTTGATTCAAACTTCCCGAATACGATTGCCTGGTTCCCCGCTGGCCGTGATTCACACATTGGCCGAGATTCTTCCACAACCTTCATTCTACTGTATTCAGTGCTTTCACATTACAGCGATCCGTATCCGATTACACTTCATTCAACTGTAGTCAATGCTTTCACATTACAGCGATCCGTACCCCGAGTACACTTCATTCAACTGTTATTCAATGCTTTCACATTACAGCGATCCGTACCCCGAGTACACTTCATTCAACTGTATTCAATGCTTTCACATTACAGCGATCCGTATCCCGAGTACACTTCATTCAACTGTAGTCAATGCTTTCACATTACAGCGATCCGTACCCCGAGTACACTTCATTCAACTGTAGTCAATGCTTTCACATTACAGCGATCCGTACCCCGAGTACACTTCATTCAACTGTAGTCAATGCTTTCCCATTGCAGCGAAATGCTTTCACAAAGCATACTGTACATACGCCTACATTTATTTTATTACCAGTTCCACATTGCTGTGCCCAGACTTTCTCTCTCAGGTGCCACAACAGCAACGAACAGTTCAACACCCGTTGGGTTTATTTTCCACCTTTTGGGCTGTATTAGCAACATTAACACATTTTTTGGGGCATTTTATGCTTTAGCTATTGGAAAATAGCAGATCTACAAGCTCATAGCGCGCCACCAAGTGGCGCGCTACGAGCTTGTAGGTCTGCTATTTAAAAAAAATCAAAGAACGACTGACATAGAAACATAGCTTTTTCAGAAAACTGTCATTTTCAAACAGACATTTTTTAGAATCTGATCTCAGGTCAACATGGGTTGAACGACATTAAAGTAGCCACACTGTACCACGTCAGTCAGCGGGCAGGAGAAGAATACTACTAATAGCATAGTTTCTTCAGTGCAGTTCAGCCCAAAACAATCTCATTTCCTATCCACTGCTTTTATGCAGCCTGAGCGAGGCTAAGGAATGTGATTAAAAAAACACAGCGACTCCAATCTGCTGCTGTAGGCCAGTGGTTTTCAACGGGAGCGTATACCTATGTTCCCCTGGTTCTATGTTCCCCAGGTTCTATGTTCTCCAGGTTCTATGTTCTCCAGGTTCTATGTTCTCCAGGTTCTATGTTCCACAGGTTCTATGTTCTCCAGGTTCTATGTTCCCCAGGTTCTATGTTCCCCAGGTTCTATGTTCCCCAGGTTCTATGTTCTCCAGGTTCTATGTTCCACAGGTTCTATGTTCCCCAGGTTCTATGTTCCCCAGGTTCTATGTTCTCCAGGTTCTATGTTCCACAGGTTCTATGTTCTCCAGGTTCTATGTTCCCCAGGTTCTATGTTCTCCAGGTTCTATGTTCCCCAGGTTCTATGTTCTCCAGGTTCTATGTTCCACAGGTTCTATGTTCTCCAGGTTCTATGTTCTCCAGGTTCTATGTTCCACAGGTTCTATGTTCTCCAGGTTCTATGTTCCCCAGGTTCTATGTTCTCCAGGTTCTATGTTCCACAGGTTCTATGTTCTCCAGGTTCTATGTTCCCCAGGTTCTATGTTCCTATGGTCCTCTGTCCAACACATGATTCTTTTTTTGGTGGGGGGGGGGTCCAAACAATTTAACCCATTTAGGCCTGACGTCGAAATTTAAAAAATGTCAAGTTCTAAATGGTGACAATTTACTGAAAAACCTCATGTTTCTGTATCAGTGGTGCTCAATATTTCATGTCAAAGACCCCGAAAATGATATGTAATTGGCCACCGACCCCCATCTGAAAATATGTTGTAGCAGACCTACAAGCTCGTAGGTCGTATGAGCTTGTAGATCTGCTATTTTTCAATAGCTGAAGTATAACATTCCTATAACATTCCTCCTCAAAAAGACGCCACAGAAATACTATTACTGCGTCAAAACATTGGCCAAATTGTCGAATAATATAAGAAAGAGGCAATTCATTTTGACAATATTATTCATATCTGTGGAACCGAGTCAAACTAAATATAATGCCTCAAAAATCCCACAATTCCAAGTGCTTGTCAAATATGATTATTCTGGCTTGTGGCGATATAGGGTATTAAAAATAAATAAAGAACGATTGTTCAGAACTCATGTTCACGTTCACTTCTCCCATTGGAAATAATTGACCCTTTTATTTTATTTTATGGGTTTTATTTATTTCTTTATTTGGTTGGTTGGTTGTTTTTATGCAGTTATGCACAGAGACTTACGATTTGTCACCGCAGTGAAATTTTGTTCTCCGCATTTGACCCATCTCTTGGAGCGGTGAGCCGCAGCCAAGGAGCGGTGAGCTGCAGCCGTGCCGCGCTCGGGAATCATTTGATTAGTAGATTTGACCCCCCAGTCCAACCCTTTGATGCTGAGTGTCAAGCAGGGAGGAACTGGGTCCCATTTTTACAGGGGATCGAACCCCAGTTTCAGGGCGGACACTCTAACCACAAGGCCACTCAGGGCGGACACTGTCTCTAACCACAAGGCCACTGAGCTGGTTAGAGACAGTACAGTACTGTGAAGTGGGCCAGTAAGCTAATGGGTGGGTGAGTCTCAACTCAATGTGTCAGTTCCATTCTCCTCACAGCTCTATACTGTCTCTGTCTCTGGGGTCTCTACCAGTCGTCCGGGGAGTTCTTTTTGTTAAACTTCTGCATTAGTTAAAGGTATATTCAGTGATTTCACTTAATTCAAATATCACTTATTTTTTTGTTTTGTTGTGATAATCCTCTCTGCTATAGAGTGTGTGCTGACCATATAAGGAGTTCCTCCTTGTCCCCAGTTAACCCCTGGATGAAATGCTTAGGTCCCACAGCCAAAAACGAAACCTAAGGTTTTTTAAGTGAAATCACTGAATATACCTTTAATATACAAGAAGTCTACACAATTAGAGAATGTAGAAGAATTGTTATTTTGATGAATGTTTGCCTGTTATCTCTCCTAAATGGTACCAACATCAATACAGCATGGAATTGTGGACAACATCTTATCCAAGGACAACAAAATATTCTTCTAAAGTCTTGGGTCTGAGAGGCTAAATAGAATAGAATAGAATAGACTTTATTGCCATTTGCACAAACTTGTGTACATTTCGGAGCACAGCTCCCAGGGTCAGCATTAACCCATTCAAAACGGGAACCCCCTTTGTGTTTTAAGCGTTATTTTATGCTTTAGCTATTGAAAAATAGCAGATCTACAAGCTCATAGGGCTCATACGAGCTTGTAGATCTGCTCTTTTTTATCGTGAAACTTTGGCGCAAATCTTTGAATATATATTCTTTCACAGCAAACGTTTTTAACTCAAATCTTCTGGGGGGGGGGGGGGGGTCAATGTGTTGGATCCTTCACACGTTGTATTTCAACTCCTCCTCCTCTCTCTGGTCAGCTGGTTTCTGGACTGTTGGATCCTTCACACGTTGTATTTCAACTCCTCCTCCTCCTCCTCTCTCTGGTCAGCTGGTTTCTGGCCCTGAGGCGGATAAACATACAAAGTCTACCTGCAGCCACTGCACTACTTAACAAAGACAACACCAGATGATGTATCTCGCCTTTCCTCATGGGCACTGGGCACGGCACCCGAGCTCTGAGTATAGGTCAGCGTGTGTGTGTGTGTGTTTATGTGTTGCGTGTGCGTGTGTGCGCGCGCGCGCGCGTGTGTGTGTGTGTGTGTGTGAGTGTGTGTGTGTGTTTATGTGTTGCGTGTGCGTGTGCGTGTGAGCGTGTGAGCGTGTGGAACGATTTACAATTTACAACTAGTCCAACTCACTGTTGTGTGACAGCCTCTCTCTCTTCTCAATACAAAGTGATGGTCACTCGACCATGAATGACCGTTTGTTGATTTTGTCCACTCTCTCTCTCTCTCTCTCTCTCTCTCTCTCTCTCTCTCTCTCTCTCTCTCTCTCTCTCTCTCTCTCTCTCTCTCTCTCTCTCTCTCTCTCCTCTCTCTCCTCTCTCTCTCTCACTCTCACTCTCACTTTCTCTCTCACTCACTCACTCACTCTCTCTCTCTCTGTCTCTCTCTCTCTCCTCTCTCTCTCTCTAGCTACTGTAGCTTGCTGTGATACTCTGGAAATTCTACAATATTGGGCCCTAAAATTATGTTTGCTGGGAAAAAACTTATTCAGGGACGGATTAATCCCCACGAGGGCCCCTGCAGGGCCGGTACATTTTCTGCGGGCCCACATAACGTGCGTGTGTGCAGAATTGTCGTGTTTTTTTTATCAAATCTTTTACCTAAATTTAACAAAATCAATGGCCAATTAAGGTCCCCAGGAGACCTTTTCAGGGCCTTTTCAAACCCAGTACAAAGAGCGGTCCAATGTCCCTGAAGGGGCCCCTGAGAGAGCCAAGGGCCCCTGGGCCACGGCCCCACTTAGGCCCTAATAATTAGCCATCACGAGTCACGAGGAATCCACTGACAGGTTCACGTTGATGGCACAAAAAAAAGAGACGTGTGTCACCTACAACAGGAACCTATAATAATCAAGTTATTGTTGGTGATACTTTCAGGTACTGGGGGGCGGAGCCTGGGTGGCGCCATGGAGGAGGCGGAGGAAGCGGAGGAGGAGCAGAGCCGCTACGTGGCGCAGCTGAAGGCGGAGTTCGACAGCTGCGACACGACGGCCACGGGCTTCCTGGACAAGGAGGAGCTGACGGCGCTCTGTCAGAAACTGCACCTGGACGCTCACCTGCCCCTCCTGCTGGACACGCTGCTGGGACCGCGGCACTACGCCAGGGTAGGACACGCTACGCTAGTTAAATCACACTACGCTAGTTAGCTTACACTACGCTAGTTTACTAACACTACGCTACTACAATTTACAATTTACAGTCTTGATCCAGAGCGACTTACATTAAGCAAAAAACAAAAGCATGGCATACGTCACATATATAAAAAGTAGTTATCGTGAATCATGTATAAACTAAGAACGTAACAGTGGAGTATCTATGTCAACTATACATACTATACTATATTATATATTATACAATATACATGTGTACTATAAAGTGCTATGACTACATAAAATGTAATTCTAGTGCTGTCTACGTAACGAGCTATAAGTCTGTCTAAAATACTATCCAAGTCTACATAAAGTGCTATCTAAGGGGCTAGGCTAGGGCACGTGCTACGGGCCATGGTGGAGTCTGAAGAGGTGGGTTTTTCAGACTACGGCGGACGATTGGCTATAATGTAGGCATAAAGCACTACATTAGTATAGTTCAATTACACTACGCTACGGCCCGATTCGCCAAGACTCTACTGCGTCTTTGGGTCTTCAAATGTTTGTAAAAAACACTCGAGATCTCTGGCAAGGGCAGCGACTGTATAGAGTGGACAATGCTTTTACTCTGGTAAAAATACTAAAATACTAAAAAATACTAAATACTAAAATACTAAAAAAAATACTAACAGTATACATGGGGTTGACTTAAAGGGACACTTCACCCTTTTTGCAAAAAAATATATGTTAATGACGTTTAGAAGCTTTAGAACACTTTCCTGGGGGTCTTTATGTGTGTAATATGTGGTTTTAGATATTTTAGATTGTAGCAGTGAGTCTGATGTCATGGACACTGGGCTCACTTCCTTCCTGGACTACATGTTGTCTCAGTAAGACAGCTCTCCCCCCCTATCAACAAGGAGGAGCAGTGCACCAAAGAATTATGGGAATTGTAGTCCAGGAAGGTAGTGAGACCAGTGTCCATGACATCAGAGACAACAGGCTCACTGCTACAATCTAAAATATCTAAAACCACATATTACACACATAAATACCCCCAGGAAAGATCTAAAGCTTCTAAACGTCATTAACATATATTTTTTTGCAAAAAGGGTGAAGTGTCCCTTTAACACTAAGGTCTCAGGTCATGTTCAACTGGCGGTGAACACTCCTGCCCTGTGATGTCGTGCAGCGGAGGGACTAGGAATGTGAGGAACGTGTGGCACAAAAAAAGATTTTCCTTTGGATTTTCAATAGAAAAACATAATAACTAAACTACTTCTGTGACCCAGGGCTAGCGGGAGCGATGTCGTTGCTCTGTATGTAGGGCTTAGTGGTTATGAAGCAAGCTATTTATTTACTGACATGATGTAACAAAAGGCCTGTGTTGTTGTTGTTGTTGTGTTTCTAACCTGTAATAATGACACATGATGCGTGTAACTTTGTTGTTTAAAGTGGTTAAACGCTATAAGGCAACACACGTGTAACTTTGTTGTTTAAAGTGGTTAAACGCTATAAGGCAACACAGACGCGTCCTCCGGTCTAAAGGGATTCACGTAACGTTTAAGGAACATACGTGTGCGTCTGTCTGCGTGTTTAACGTATATCGTGTACTGAACATACGTGTGCATCTGTCTGCGTGTTTAACGTATAGCGTGTACTGAACATACATATATGTGTGCGTCTGTCTGCGTGTTTAACGTACATCGTGTACTGAACTGTCTGCGTGTTTCACAGGTGAATTTCGAGGAGTTCAAGGAGGGCTTCGTGGCCGTGCTGTCGCGCTCCCTGGACTTCAGTACGTCAGAGGAGGAGAGCAGCTATCTGGAACCAGGTAGGTCCTGTCACCATTACATTACAGAGCAGCTATCTGGAACCAGGTAGGTCCTTCTGTCACCATTACATTACAGAGCAGCTATCTGGAACCAGGTAGGCCCTGTCACCATTACATTACAGAGAGCAGCTATCTGGAACCAGATAGGCCCTGTCACCATTACATTACAGAGAGCAGCTATCTGGAACCAGGTAGGCCCTGTCACCATTACATTACAGAGAGCAGCTATCTGGAACCAGGTAGGCCCTGTCACCATTACATTACAGAGAGCAGCTATCTGGAACCAGGTAGGTCCTGTCACCATTACATTACAGAGCAGCTATCTGGAACCAGGTAGGTCCTTCTGTCACCATTACATTACAGAGAGCAGTTATCTGGAACCAGGTAGGCCCTGTCACCATTACATTACAGAGAGCAGCTATCTGGAACCAGGTAGGTCCTTCTGTCACCATTACATTACAGAGAGCAGTTATCTGGAACCAGGTAGGTCCTGTCACCATTACATTACAGAGAGCAGCTATCTGGAACCAGGTAGGTCCTTCTGTCACCATTACATTACAGAGAGCAGTTATCTGGAACCAGGTAGGTTGTGACCAGGCTTTTCTCTCTGTCTTATATTGTGACCAGGCTTTTCTCTCTGTCTTATATTGTGACCAGGCTTTCTCTTGGCAGATCAGTAAGCCTGGGACCGAGGCTGGGTAGGTCCTGTCAGAGAGAGCAGATATCTATTCTGGAACCAGGTCAGAGAAATTAGCAGGTCTACAACTATGAAAACAAGCACGAATGAACAGTGGTGGGAAAAAAAAAACCCAAAGTATAACTGGAATGTACAAATACTAGACTGTAGAAATGTATAATAGAATAAAATAAAATAAAATATAACCTTTGTAGTCCAAAGAGTAAAATAATTAATATGGTTGTGCTTTCAGTCAATGTGTCACCATCTCAACACTAGCTACACTACTGCTATGTAGTGGAAGTCAGTCAGTCAGTCAGTCACCAGTCAGTCAGTCAGTCAGTCAGTCAGTCACTAGTCAGTCAGTCAGTCAGTCAGTCACTAGTCAGTCACTAGTCAGTCAGTCAGTCACTAGTCAGTCAGTCAGTGGCTGCGTGGCTGGCTCGTCTTCCTCACAATCCTCTAACAAAACACAAACTATTCACGGAGCCAAATAAAGGTGGGGTTCTGGTTCTGGGCCTGTTCTGTTCTGGAGAGAGAGAGGGAGAGAGAGAGAGAGAGAGAGAGAGAGAGAGACTACCATCTGACCACAATTGCAAACAGACAGCCGGGGTAAATGTAGGGCAGTGAGTGAGTGAGCGCACAAACCAGCGCAGTCACCATATAGAGAGTGTGTGTGTACTGTGTGTGTGTGTACTGTGTGTGTGTGTGTGTGTGTGTGTGTGTGTGTACTGTGTGTGTGTGTACTGTGTGTGTGTGTGTGTACTGTGTGTGTGTGTGTGTGTATGTGTGTGTGTGTGTGTGTGTGTGTGTGTGTGTGTGTGTGTGCGTGCGTGTGTGAGCCAGAAATCATCATCAAGCGTCATGGTAAATTAGAGGTTAGCCAGAAGTCTGTCAGAGAAGAATGCCTCGCTGCTACAGAGAGGCCTGTCATTGTAACTAAATGGGATGGCGTCTGTGAATCGCATCCCTTTCACATTCAACGTGAAACTATAGCTTCATTTATAGACCTGGGGCAGATTCTGCAGAACGGCTTCTATATTAGGACCGTTTTCTGGTTGTGTGTCAGACGTGGTGCTAAACCTTTTTCATGTCAAGGACACCCGGAATTATCTTTTATTTTGCTGCGGACCCCCCCCCCCCCCCCCCATCTTAAAATATGTTGTTCCAGGCATCTGCATTTCTTAATTTACAAGAATGCAGAATAATTGTTATTTAGATTTTGCCTGTTATTTTGCCTCCTCAGGGTACCAACATCAATACAGCATGGAATTGTGGACACATTTCTATCCAACGATCCAACACAATATTCTTTAGCTTTAGGGTCTGAGAGGCTAAATCTCACCTCATGTTGGTTCCGTGGCTCGAATGCTGAACAAATACAAAGACCACGTTGATGTGGAACGGGTTGAAATCCACTGTCGTAGAATAACCTCCTTGGATCGAGACATTCCTTTATCCATTCCCACGTTTTGTGTGTGTCAATATTATGACATTCTTTGTGACTTCTTTCCCCTGATAATATTGTTTGGAGTGTTGCGTTTAAGGCCATTCACATCTCTGTCATTTTACTAATTCTCAATAGCGAGTGCTTACCCGATCTGCTTACCCGTGTCCTCTCTCTCTCTCTTGCTGCCAAAACTGTGCATTTGGACGGTTCTCCCAGAACATATTGCAGTGATGAGTTATTAATGGTGGATTATATTTTTCTGTAATTTAGGGAAGAATGATTCTCTGATGTCTTTATACTTGTAACACAAAGTGTAATTCCGTCTCCACCTCCCCTTGAGAGAAGAATGATTGAGAGAAGAATGATTCTCTGATGTCTTTATACTTGTGGCATTGTAACAGGGGCGGCGGTGGCTCAGGGGTAGAGTGCCTGGATGGGAACCGCAAGGTTGCCAGTTCGAACCCGGGCTCCCCCAGAGTTACTGTCGAAGTGTCCTTGAGCAAGACACTGAACCCCTAATTGCTCCCGATGTGCTAGTTGGTGCCTTGCATGGTTTCCGCTGCCATCGGTGTATGAATGGGTGAATGTAATGCACAATCTATGTAAAGCGCCTTGGATAAAGGCGCTATATAAATGCACCATTTACCATTTAACAGTTCCGTCTCCACCTCCCCTTGAGAGCAGAGTGAACACAGTCTGTCTTCTCTAGGCAGTCAGTTCTGTCTGTGTCTGTGTGTCTGTGTCAGTTCTGTCTGTGTCTGCCTGTTTCTATTGGTGGTCGCTGAGTCTGTACATAGTCAACATCTTCCTCAGTTCTCTCTCTCTCTCTCTCTCTCTCTCTCTCCCCCCCAGTGGTTCCGGAGGAAGAGAAGCCAAAGTTCGTGCACGGGGCGAAGCGCTACGGCCGGCGCTCTCGCCCCGACCGCCCCGACCGCCCCGGCGTCTCGGAGGACTCGCCGCCGTACGGGGCGGAGCCCGGCGACTCGTCGGCGTCGCCGCCCGGCGTCCGCCGGGCGAAGATCAGACGCTCCACCTCTCTGGAGAGCGTTGAGGTGAGAGGGGGGCGCGTGTGTGTGTGTGTGTGCGCGTGTGTGCACGCGTGTGTGTGCATGTAGGGGCACTTGCCCTATAGCCTTGACAACCTTACTTAGATAGCATTTTATGTAGATATATATATATATATATATATATATATATATATATATATATATAGTGTATATACTCATACAGTAGCTTCACTGTACAGATATTCTCCTGCTAGGTTTTTGGCTTCCTTAATGATTCTTGAAGACAATTAATTTTTTTTATGTATTTAATGTTTTACCATGTGTTGTTCTTGTGCTTACTGTAAATCTCTGTGGCTTGTGCGTGCGTGTGCGTGCGTGTGCGTGTGTGTGTGTGTGTGTGTTTTATTTTGCTGTGAAAGTAACATTTTGGGCCAGTGTTTCCAAAGTTTCCAAAGCCTTCCTGCCATAGCTCAGATTGGTGTCTTGAGCGTGTGTGTGTGTGTGTGTGTGTGTGAGACCATATCACAGTTAGGCAGTACAGATGTTAGTCTTTTAGTCTTTATCTTGGTAGCGTAGGAGGGCATATATAGTGCCATAACTATAGTCATAGCACGCCATAGTACATATGTATAGCATAGTAGTATATATGTATAGTTTATACGTATAAGTTTCATTATATAGATATTCCACTGTTACTTTCTTAGCTTACGCATGTTTCATGATAAATGCTTTTATGTGATGTATTCCCATGCGTTTTTGTTCTTGCTTAATGTAAGTCGCTCTGGATTAAGAGCGTCTGCTAAATGCCTAAATTGTAAATTGTAAATTATAACGTGCACACGTTGGCTGTGAGGAAGGCCTCTCCTCAAGGAGGGCAGAGCCGTTACTGTACTGATATCGCTCAATTTGTTTCCTTTACCCTTGACTGCATGGTGACTGCTGTGTCTGACAAGTACGGCTAACTGTATTGTACACAAGAATCTCGCCACGCCGCGCCACGCGTCAGTCGCCGTGCGATCCGACTGAGACACTGTCTTCGCCCACTGGCCGTTATTTCAGTTGTAAATATAATTTAGATGTAACTAATGTTCCTCCTTATAGGGCACTTTGTATAACTTCTCCTATTGGCTGACTGCACTGGCAGTGTTTATGTCCTCAAGTGTGTGTGTGTGTGTGT